>NC_056730.1:766227382-766527382 GCF_019279795.1 Protopterus annectens
CATGAAATGTACTGCCACATGAATGCAGCTATCAGACAAACCAAGTCTGTTCATCCAATAAACATGGAGGAAAGGGGATAAGGTAAACAGAAAAGAAAAATGTGGAGATCAGGAAGCAGAGCGAAACACACAAAGTCAACCATAAGGTATAAAAAAATATTTTTTTCTGTGTGGCAGAAGAAGGGACCCTTTTATTATGACACATATGTTTATACAAAACAAAGGTAAGTAAGGAAAGTTATGAGGGATGCGGCTCTGAAAGGAATAGAAGGAGAAAGGGTAGCAGATGCAGACATATCAACTCAGAATGCAGACTTTGACAGACAGAGGCAGTAGACACACAGGAGGGTGGGGAGAACAATGGATGCCCTCTAACATAGAGAGGGTATAGAGCTGGTGATGGGGAGGGTATGACAGCAAGCAGGGAACTGTGAATTTTTCATAAGGGAGAGAAAACACTTGGATGGGGATAGGGCAGGTTCTGGCATGGGTGCATACCATGCAAACCCAGAAGACAACAGTCTGAGATGCCAGTCACCTGGGTTGCTGATGTTATGGTCAGGTTGCTCTGCCAGATGGTCTTATGGGTGGGGAGACTGCCAATTGTGTGACTCCAAAAGCCATGCCAAAAGGGACTTCACACTGCCAAGGTAGGTATCAAGTTGTCAGTACATCTCAGTAGCCACCGGCCTCTGAACATGACTCTAGGGCATTAGGACAGACATCTCTTGTCCATTGTCAGAAAAGGAACATTTTTACCCTTCTTCAGAAGTGGAAACATAGACCAAGAGCAACCCCTCCTAGTCACTTCCAGCAATAGGACCATCATCCTCCTCCTGACAATCAGACCTAGTGACCACTGGCATCCTATAGACAGAGACAGCTAGCAAAAACTGAGATGAACATTGCCTCACTTCCACTTCTTCCACAAATGGATCTGCAGAAAAATGACACAGTATAACATTATTACACAAATATGCTACAAATGCAGTTGCAGCTGTACAGTGGACTAATGCTATTGTCATTTGCATCTCACTGCTGGGGCAGAACCTCCCACATTGTGTGACACTCAGCCATGTTCAGCTTGCTCCCCTGTTGCTGAAAGCAAAATATGCACTCTGAGTATAAATGTACAATGGGTTCAATAGTACAAGTAGACAATAGTACAGACAATGTTGCTGAGCCCACTGAAGGCAATGCTGTCTCCATAGGTGACAATCTGAGGCACATTGCAAGCACTATGTTCTCTGACTCCAGAGGCCATGCTTTCTGTGTTCATCGAAGGGTGCAGATGCAAGGAGGTCAGACACAGACCATCCCAAGGAATACAGACTATTGGTGAGAATGCATCATTGTCACCTCTGGGCACACAGCCAGCCACTCTCAGCTGTGGGTGTCATACTGGTTGTCAGCACTGATACTTCTCCATCTCAACACCTAGGATACCTCATCTGCCTATGCATGCAGATTCATCTAGTTCTATTATTTCCTTGTTGCTTTTTGATAACCTGCCACCCTCAACCATATGTGACAGCTTTCCCATGCTTCTCAGATGATATAGACAAATGTAAAATAACCCATAAGACTTCCACGTATTTTGGTAGCAAACCTTCTTTACATTTTTGAAAGTAAGCACTACTGAGTATATCAGCTGCATGTGCAAGTTTGAAGGGATTTTACTTAAACTGTAACTCACACTTCACTAAGTCTAACAAGAATTTCAGCAATTTTCTTGGAGATTTGTTAAGAGACATCTTGAAAATTCTTTGTAATGGCTTACACTCAGATTCTAAAGGAATTTCTGACAACCAAAGACAACTGCTACCATTTCTGTCTCTGCCCATGTATATTTTTTCTAGGCATCTGCCAAAGACTCTGATGCATACATTACTGGTCTACCTTCTTACAGGTGTACTGTACCAAGACCTTAAGCTCTTGAAGTGTTATAGGTTGTGAATTCTAACAAAACTTAAGAGTAAGGGACTCTGAAATGTTTTTTTTTTTTCAATGTTTCAGAGCTTTTGGTCTGCTTATTTGACCAAAAGTAATCTTTATGCACAAATAGCTAAGTGAGTAGCACTGTTTATCTAATAAATATAGGATAACCTAAGAGAAATATTGCCCTATACCGAGGAATGAGATTGGAGGTAATCTGTCGAGAGGTTTTGCAGACTGGCTATAGCATTTAATAGGTTCATAGGAGATTACTGGGTTAATGGCTTAAGGGCATTTATAAGCCTAACCGATATAACCTAATTTTACCCAATATATGGCCAATAGGGGCAAGAGGTTGGCATGGATTTGTGCCTGAGCACTGAGTATCTTACAGATTGCTCCAATCCATAGAGCAGAAAGGCACTAATCCAGATGTGAAATTGTGATTTCCCCATCCATTGATCCAAACTGCATTTGAAGAGGGGTAGGGAAGGACTCTACTTAATGTGAATATGAAGTCTGTTCCAAAGAAGATTTACTTTATCAGAATCTAAAATGATGCCTTTATGTGCTACAACACTTCCTATACGGCTCCCATTTGAAATTTCAACACACCCAAAAAGATCAAAAATACAGGAGAAAAATCTCAAACATTGATCTCCTCCTTTAAACTTCTTTTTTGCAGCAAGCAAGCCCCCCCCCCCACTTCCCCTTGAACATATGTATACTAACTACGAGATCTCTATACCTGAGAGAAAAGGGAATAATCTGAGAAAATGGCATATCAGACTTGTCTGTTTTTTTTCGACCATTCAGTCTCTACATTATGGTGGGTACCGACATTTCAAATTGTTACTGTCCCATATACATAAGTGTAATCACACATATTTCATTTGTTTCAGTTTAGCTTAAAGCATTTCTGTCTTAGTGTGAAAAGTAACTAAATAAGTTTCACATTATGTTTCAGATTGCTAACTGCCCTCACCAGAAGATAGTTTATTATGTTTGCCACAGTTTCAAGCCTTCAGTTATTTCAGCTTTTTGAAGCAGTTCTCAGGCTTGATGGTATTTCAAAAGACAATCTAAGAAACCTGTACCTTTCCTTTCTTCCCAAAAGGGTGTTTAAAGTACCCAATTTGGAGCTAGTTTCATTTTGTTTCATTTTTTAAAACTATTAATTAGCATTTAGGACCAAGAAACATCTAGCATTAATCATTGCAGCAGTATCTTCTTCAGCACTATGAAGTGAGCAGTGTAACTTTTTTGAAACTGGATTTTACACAGTTTGTATTCTTGTTTCTTGGTTGTCACCATGTTGTTGACAGATTCAGTGAGTTCAGCTTGCACCTGTGTTTTCAAAGCATTTCATTGCTACTTCTCTGAGCTATGAGAACTCTGATGCATGGATTAAAATATATTGCTTTGGAAAAAATCATAATGTAGAGTTCCAGTAGTAAAAAAAAAAAATAAAAAAGTAAATAAATCAAAATAACTCAAATGCTAGCATCATCCTGATCATTGTGCTTCATGAACATTACTCTCACTGAGGTTCTCAAATTTGTATTTCTATTTATTGTTACTAGGCAAATGACCCAGGAGGTCTTCCTAAGCAAATCCAAGTTTTCCTCGTAAGAGTAGTGATGTCATGTATCCAAATGGGACAGTGAGAGCCAGGTATTTATAAGCTACCTCTGTCCATAAGGGACATGAATGACAGGCCCAGTGTAAATTTCCTGCTTCCCATCTGGTGGTCTAGATTACACTGAAATTGGGTAATAGACAAACTCAGCTTCATATCGATGGGAAGCATGTTCCATAGCAGTGGCAATCTCTGGGACACATATCTGTCTCTCCAGCATGTGCTGTTTAAGCCACAGACAAAATTCAGGTCCTTAGACATTGTATTTCTGTTACTGTTTGACCTGCGAATATAAAGGAGATTCATAAGTGTGGTCTTTGTTGATGCCATGTAAGACAGGCATAGATCCCCTCAGCAAGCTATAGGAGACTGAGTGGAGTGAAAGGGATTTAAGGCACCCTGCATAAGGCATGTTTGTTACACCTTCTATTCTTCTAGTAAGAAACCTCCAAGGTCTCTCTAGTTGCTGCATACACCTGGTCAGGTACAAATCAGAGGGAGCATTGTACTCTATGATTGTTCTGACAAGGGCAGAGTACAGTGGTATAATGACCCCTTTGTACCTAGATGCATGCGATGCTCTTACCTATATGTTGTATGACATAAAAGGATTTCCTCAACCGTATGGCTACAATGTTGTCAAAGGAAATGTTACTGTCTACATGTGAACCCAGATCCCTGCCCACTGAATCGAATCTTGGAGACTTGTTATCAGTACTCTCAGAATTTCCAGCATATTCCCAGAATTTCTTAGACAAAATCTGTGCTGTTAATATCTCAGCAAACACTTCTGCTGCCTTTACTGCAACTTTTCTTACCCTCATGCTGATCAACATTATAAATATTCAGTTTACCTCAGGAGCATTAGTATCAATTACTTAACAAATCAGTGAAGGGTTCTGCATTTATGCTGTATGTACCTTTTTAATTAGGCAAGGTTCTCACAAGTATTGCAAGTCAGAATATTTGGCTGCTTTATCTCTTTTTCTAAAGCTACATTCTGGAATATTAGGTTGGCATTTTCACACATAAGAAAAACCTGCCCCAATGTATTTAATCTGTGCCATAAGTATGTCAGAATACTGCATGGGGATTTACAGTTAAGAAGATTCAATAATTTAAAAGTAATTTCTTCCAGACTATTACATTCATTGCCAGTATTTTGCATAAATATAAGCCTTCACTCACATATTTCTCAAATCAATCATTTAAAAACAAAAAAAGGAGAGGCAAAGTCGGCAAATCCACAACAGTTAATTTAATAGTTAGCACTTTCGTCTGCTTATAATAAGCAAACTTCTTCAGACAAATTACACAAGGAAATTACATCTGTTAAATAACAAATAATACATGACATCACTTCCTAGCCCTATTAAGTCACAAATAATATATTTAAAATTATTGAAACTGTTATATAGTAAAATAAATTTATATGTATCTATATATCTATATATATATATATATATATATATATATATATATATATATATAGATATGTACAGTCTTACAAACTAAAAAAAAAATCATCTTTCTCTTCTAAAGATTTTAATTTTAACAAACATTTTACATTGCAGTTCTCATTTAATCCAGGGTAACTGAAGGCATTCAGTGATAACTGCCAATTAAGCACCTTTTCCTCCAAAATAAGTGACCAAGGACCTCCCCGAATATCAGTAGAAAGTTGTTCCATAACCAAAAAGGAAAATGTATGCCCTGTATTACTAGGAATATGTCTGACCAGGGCATTTGTGGGATTTTGTTTCTCAATGTTATACGTGTGTTCATAAATGCGCTGTTTTAACTGTCTTTCGGTCTTACCTACATAAAACCATTCACATTTTTGGCACATAGCTAAATATATCACTCCTTTAGTTTCACAATTAAATCTACCCATAATAAAAAGTTGATGTCTGTTAATAACAACTTTTCTACCAACTTGTATGTACTTGCAGAAGTTACATCTTCTGCGTTTGTACATACCAGGACTATTAATATGTTTTCTAATAGGTTTTTCCAATAAACTTTTCAAATTACAACCTCTCTTAAATGTCACCGTTGGTTTCTTACCCAGCTTAAAGCAAACCGAAGTGTCTGCTGTGATCAAATCCCAATTCTTTAAAATAATCCCCTTCAAAATAAGTGCATCAACTGAATAAGGGGTGATAAAGGTTGTATTAAAATCAACAGATACATTTGAATTCACAACCTCTTCAACATCTAAATGAAGTCTAATAGGATGAACTTCTACCATTTTAATACCATTCAGATTAGGTTTTAAATAAAACTTTTCTTCTCTTACCTATAACTTCCGTGATTACATTATCCACTAGGGAAACTGGACAGGATCTTTTTAGAAATATTTCTTTGAGTAAATTACACTCAAAAATGAAAGACATTTCTAAAGAGGACATCCTAGCCACTCTTACTACCTGACCTTTTATAACAGCCTTCTTTTCATGTTGTGGGTGGGAGTTTTCGTAGTGTAAAAAACTGTTTGAATACATTAGTTTCCTATATACACTTGCCAAATATCTTTTATTACAAATGTCTTTTGTTATAAGGATGTCTAGGAAAGGTGTAGTGTCAGAGCTAAACTGAAAAGTCAGTTAAGGTAGAGATGCATTCTATAAATTCTTCAGCTGCCACCTGGTCACCCTCAAAAATATGAAGACGTCATCCAAATAGCAGGTGTACCATTTTATTTTGTCTTTAAACTTATCACATTTGAATAAGCAAGTATACAGTTAGCAAAGCTCCCACCACATAGAGACCCAATGGCCACCTCCGACTTCTGTAAATAAAAGCTGTTGTTAAATAGAAAAAAATTATTAGACAGTACTATATCCAGAAGAAACTCTATTAAATAAATGTCATCGTTGTCAGCACCTTTACTGAATAAGGAATCTCTCACCCAGTCTAGACCTAACTCCTGGGGGATCACTGTGTACAGGTCTTCAATGTCAACTGTAAGAAAATTCAAAGTCTCATCAAAAGCAAATTAGTCTAAATGTTCCAAAAAATTCTAAGAATCTCGGCAAATTTGGGGTTCTGCTTCCAAAAACTTTTTAAACTTATTGTCAACAAGTTTGGCACAAGCATAAGTTTTTGAATAATTCTTGATGAGACTTTGAATTTTCTTGCGGTTGACATTAAAGACCTGTACCCAGTGATCACCCATTCAGTGGAAGCTTTGCTAACTATGTACTTGCTTATTGGGAAAGGAATTTTTTATTCAAATGTGATCAATTTAAGGACAAAATAAAATAGTACACCCGCTATTTGGACAACATCTTCATATCTATGTTATTAATAACCAGGTCAAGGATGTTGCTTCCTCTAGTAGGGGTCAGAATGAGTTGGTCCAGGGAATTGGAATTGATGAATTCCAGGAAGCATTGGGCCAGTGTATTGGTGCTTAAGTAGTTCTCCCAGTTGATGGAAGGGTAGTTGAAGTCTCCTAGTTTGAGAATATTGGGTTGGACCTTGACAGATTCCAGGGTGCTTAGGAATTTGGAGTGAGAGTCTAGGGACGTGATTGGGGACCTATAGCAGGCTATGACCTGGATCGCCATTTTATCCAATGTTAGTTGTACCTGAAGTATCTCAGATATGTTATGCTGGACTACTAGCCTGGAGGTGTGCATAACCTTTATGAGTATGGAGACACCACCATTTTTGGAGCTATGGTCCATGTTTTGGGGCTGAATGGTGTGGAATGGGTTATAGCCTGATAGCACAGGAGTGCTTTCTGCCTCTTTAAACCAGTTCTCTGTTACAGCACAAATGTCGATGTTCTCCATTTTGAGGAGTGCTTCGAGCAAGTGCATCTTGAGATTTAGATGCCTAGTGTTGAGAAGCATGACCCTCAGATTGCATTTATTTATAGCTGTTATGGTGGTAATTTGGTCTTTGGAACACCACCTAAAAAGGCACTATAGTGCTGGCAAAAGCCTTAGCCAGTACCCAGAAACCTAGGGGTGGCAGATAGGGGTCATCTCTTGCAAAGCATTGAGGTCTTTCAGTCATGTCATCTCAAGCAGACAGATACTGGATTCCCTTAGAATGACACCAGAAACTTAGCCAACTGTTGAAGTCAATCATTTTTTATTTGTACTGCTGTATCATTCGGGGTGACAGTAGGATACTGCTCAGGGCTAGGGTCATACCTGCCCGGGCCACATAATCCGAGAGCTCCACCACATCTCTTTTCATGCAGTCCAGGGAGGTGCATCTCAGGTAATTCACACCCACATGGATAATGACAGAGTTATACTTGTACTTGTTGTGGAGTGACCTGAGTGCATGTGTTATGTGGCAGATTCTGGCACCTGATATTGAGCTGATTGATACCTTCTCCTTATTCAACCTAGTGAGTGAGACATCTGTGTGCCTCACTATTGAGTCACCTATGATTAGTGTATTGGGCAAGGTGTTTAGCCTTCGGGGCTTAGGTTGAAGGGCACACTGTGGAGGTGAGCTGTGTGTCCTGTGCTTTGTGCTGTGTTGTGGTGGTCAAGTGCATTTCTGTCTTGGAGGTCTCTGCTGTTTGGGTAAGTTTCTAGTGAGATCCTCCATGAAGGTGACTGTATGGTTTGTGTTTTTATGTGTGAGATATGATGGTGGGTGTTCTGGAGGGCTATGTGTTCCATGTGTTGTAGTGCAGGTGTTGACCTTCTCCACTTGACCAGCTAGTCCAGTCTTGGCTGGAGAGTGTGTAGCTTCCAATTTGGTGATATAAGTGCACATAGGTGCCAAAACCATATGGTGAGGGGGAGGGAGTGCCCCCCCCCCACTTTTACAGCTGCAAGACCTGTAACAACACAGAAGACGTACACATGTATTGAATTTAAACACAACAGTGTTCCTGATGCTGCCAGACTCAAGGCAACATCCAAAGGTAAGCTTGTATTTACTGACACTGCTGGTACTCACTCATATGTTACTGAAGCTGCTCCATTTGTATTTTACTGAAGCTGATGCTGGTATGTTCCTGAAGCTGCCAGACTCAAGGCATCATCCGTAGGTAAGCTTGATATTTACTGAAGCTGCTGGTACTTGCTCTTATGTTACTGAAGCTGCTCCATTTGCATTTTACTGAAGCTAAGCTGCTCCATTTGCATTTTACTGAAGCTAAACTACTTCATTTGTATTTTATTGAAGCTAAGAAGCTAAGCTGCTCCATTTGTATTTTGCAGAAGCTAAGAAGCTAAGCTGCTCCATTTCTATTTTACAGAAGCTCCGCTTGTATTTTACTGAAGCTAAGCTGGTGTGTTACTGAAGCTCCATTTGTATTTTCTGAAGCTAAGCTTGCTGGTGTGTTACTGAAGCTCCACTTGTATTTTCCTGAAGCTAAGAAGCTAAGCTGCTGCATTTGTATTTTACTGAAGCTAAGCTGGTGTGTTACTGAAGCTCTGTTTGTATTTTACTAAAGCTAAGAAGCTCCGTTTGTATTTTACTGAAGCTAAGAAGCTTGTGTGTTTGTATTTTTTTACTGAAGCTGTGTGTGTGTGCTAAGAAGCTTGTCTGTATTTTTTACTGAAGCTAAGAAGCTTGTGTGTTTGTATTTTTTACTGAAGGTGTTTATATTTTTGTGTGTTTTATTTACTGAAGCTAAAAGTCTGTCTGTGTTTTTTTTTACTGAAGCTAAATGTCTGTATGTGTTTTTTTTACTGAAGCTAAATTTGTTTGTGTGTGTGTGTGTGTGTGCGTGTGTGTGTGTGTGTGTGTTTTACTGAAGGTAAATGTGTGTGTGTGTGTTTTGCTGACTCTAAATGTGTGTGTGTAAAGTGTCCCAGTTTGGTAGTGAGGATTGCCTAGGCTCAAACCCTAAGCCTTAGGTACAACAGCTTGCATTCTCTACCCACACCACCACTTGTGATTTAGAGAGTTAGGTCCCTAGCTCTCAACTGTCTACATTTTCACAGAATATTTGGCTCATAGTTTGGTCTGTTCCTCTTAAAATCTGTGGTTTTGTGGCAAATCAGTGATAACGGAATTCACTAAATAATGATAGCCCTTTAAGTTTCAGTCTTCCTATCTTTTTTGGAAACACATGGTAACACAAAACACTATTTCAGCAACTTTCTAAGATTTTACAAACAATAAAATGTGTTCCTGATTTTGCCCCCCCCCCCAAATACATTTTGGCTTTTTCCAGATTTCTTCTGCTGTGAAATTGAGTGATTTAGTTGTGTCAAGTGGATTGTGCAGTGGTAGTGTTGTTGCCTCACAGCAAGAGGTTCTCTGGTTTGGCTCTTGGCTGAGATGCCATTTGTGCAGAGTCTGTATGTTCTCACTGTGTTTGTGTGGGTTTTTAGTCCTCTGGTTACTTCTCATGTTACAAATACATGCATCTGGTCCATTTCACCCTGGGCCTCTGCTGAAAATTGGCTTTGTTCCATGTCAGACTTTCCTGGTAAAAAATGTTAAATAAAAAAAATTCAAGGAGCTCAGAGCTTCAGGGGAAGAGAAGTTTAGTGCTGCTTATTCCAAGTCTGTTTGCATTGTTAGTAGCCTTACTTTTGATTCAGAAGGCTATGGGTTCTAGTCCCACAGTATGTAAATGGATTGCTGATACTGTACTATGTTGTACTTTAAAGGGATTGGATGCTGCAGTCCTGTGAATGCCCTCGTTTGAAGGAGTTACCTCGTAACTATGAACCTGTCATCAGTTTGTCATCCATTCCCTGCTGCAATATTACTAGCTTATCATTTTTTTTAATGTAACGTAGGCAATTTATTCCTCAAGGGCAACAGCCACTTTATTTGTAGATGAAACAATGAAATATAAAGTTGTTTCCTAGCAGCAACCTGTTCATTAGTTAGAAATTCCTTTAATGTGGAATTATTTAGAGGACCTACTTCTGCAGAGATTTTGTATATTTACTGATATTGGTGGATTGTAATAACAGAAGTTTGAGTGGCCTTTTATGGTTGAAAATTTCTGAAATGGGTAGTTTTGTCATTATTGGTTCATACATTTTGTTTCATTGCTTACTAGAAGAGTTCAAAACTACAAATTTAAAACACATTCTAACAACTGGTGCTGTATTATACAAGGAATGTAATTTAATACAATCAGGAAGGTGAATCAAGGAATGCATACATGTATGCATGGCCCTAAAAATGTGTTTGAAAACAGCCCAGATGAAAGTGTGAAAGGCTCAAAATCCTGGGCAAATTTTAATCTTTATTCTTGTTACCAAAGTCATGGATGAAGGTAAAACAGTTCACACCACATTACCTTGACCTGGCCAAGCCTTTTGACACAATCCCCTACTCAGGTGAAGTACAAAAGAGGAATAATGTAGGAGCAAACACTTGCATCACTAGCTGGATTGCCAACTTGCTCACAGGATGCAGGAGATCAAAATAGGGGGAGAGACCAGTCACCAATGGAGTCCCCCAGGGTTTGGTGCTGAGACTTTTTCTGTTTTCCTCCAGGGTTCAGTGTTGAGACTTTTTCTGTTTGGCATATACATCTCAAAAGTAAAACGAAATACCAAAGGGCTTTGACCAGCTAAGTTTGAGATGACTGCAAGCTAGGAGCAGTTATTGAATCCCCAAATGACTTTACCATCATACAAGAAGGTTTTTCCCAAATAATAACTGATGTCAAAATCATGACAATGCCCTCTGAGAACTGACCCAATTGTTTGGCATTTGGGAACTTGTGTGTACAGTGACCTAACGTTTGACCAACATGTGCCCAGAGTTATAAGAAAGCCTTTTTATATGGCACAGCTTATAAACAAAGTGTGACTAGATCTAGAGATCTTGTTATCCCACTTTACAAAGCTCTCCTTAGCTCAATCATTTTGTATAATGCCCACTTTGGCATGTATCTGTCCAGCCCCATGAAACAACTGGAATACCTTCAGAGATACCTCACTAAAAGGATACAAGTCCTAAACAATAGGTCTTGCATGGACCATCTCAAAGATTTATTACTATACCCAGTATCCTACAGAGTGCTTAGAGGTGATATGTCTGGCATACAAGGCATCCTCCGACCTAATACAGATGGACCTACTGAACATCAGCAATCAAATGGCATCAGAAATACTCAGTCCAATTATCTAAACTGAATGTTGTGGAGAGATGGATATATATCACAGAGGCTACCACTGTTCCAAAGCAGATTATCTATAAAAATAAAACAAAGCTCATCTGTCCATATGCAAATGCAACTTGGATCTAAGGATGGGTAATAGAAAATGTACTCCAGGATTGCCCCTCATTCCACTAATGGATAGAGGCAATTCCTAAATGCTGCATCCCTTACATGGCCCCCCTCAAATTATCTATGATATGATCACAGTTATTCTCACTAGAGCTAATATACAATTATCAGCCATGGGATAGGTAAGACCAATCTGAAAATGTTAATTCAAGCACCAAAAGGGAATTGGCTAAGCTTAAAATGTCCTCCAAGTGAACCTATGTTGTGGTAGTAAATAGTTCTAAACAATTACCCTTTTTGGATCACTAAGTGCCCCTCTCACCCCCCCCCCCCCCGGTCTTCAACAGCTTCCGGCACCTATGTAAGTGCATCTCTCACAAGTCTGAGTGTTGGGAGGTAAGAGGAGAGGGTTGTCTGTGTACATGAGGCAGTTGCTACACTGACTCAGAATGCCCAAGTGCATCTTAAGGGATGGATACAGTCTAAGGACAGATGAGTCCCTGTGCTATGCATTTTTTTTCTCATTGCAGACAAAGCTTTAGATAATGTGAGGCAGAGTTATTTTTGAAGCCTTCACAAGTTTATACTTCCTGATGTATGGATCTCTGCCCTGAAGGGTGTATTTCTTGGTTCACGTACCACAGTCAGTCTAGAATCTTTTGTTTTATCCCTTGCAGTGTGTCACTGAGACTGCCTCAAGATTGCTTGCTTGCTTCCCTTTTATTTGTTTTATCAATTGCACTACATATCACATATCCTTGTGATGGACACTAGAGGCACTGTGCCCTGGACAGGAGGAAGATCAGAACTTTGTTGAGTTAATGTTATTTGCAGGTGATTTAATTTGATGCTTTGATGGCTGTTTCTGTGCATTACTGTGGCCGGCATATACTTATTTCTTGACAGAGAATATCAAGTTACAAAATTAGTCTTACAAACTCAGATATCCCTACTAGCCAATTCAATCCATCCCCTTGTAATTTGTGATCATTACAGTTTTGCATGAGATGGGCAGAACTGTAAATAACTATGTGTCCATCTAGCTATAACTACTGTAACCCCTAGAGATTTCAATAGGGCAGTTCTCCAAACCATGCTTTTTGCAGACCTTACAGCCTGGCCTGGTTAGAAGTTACCCTTTTACATTAGAACTGTATTAGTTAAGACAATTTTATATCCAAAGTTCCCTTTTTTAATTTTCATGTCTTCCTAAATTTACCTATTATTTATGCCATTGTGTGTATATATATATATATATATATATATATATATATATATATATATATATATACTGCTCTCACAGGGAGAGTATCAGAGACAGAAAGTCTCATAGTGCTGTTAGTTAACGTGATTTTATCTGGACTTATCCTTTATACTCTGTCTCTTGTATAAATGGGGTACAAAAATCTTTGCTTTGTAATGGTTTATTCTAAAGCTTCATGCATCGCCATTACTGACCTAATGGAGGCCTCTGTATCACCAATTTATTAATTTGACACCAGGATTGTGTTGTCAAAAGAGCAATCTGCATGTAGATTTCCACAAAGCCTACTTACTGAAACCTTTTGGCTTGTTCTATCTGTAACCAACAAGGATGATTTACAAGTATTTGGTTTGGGCAATATTGCTCAAGGCTCTTCTGAACTCAACACACTTGATCCTTAAACTCAATGTAAGGTGGGTTTCCAAAGATTAACCAAGGAGATGAAAGAGCTTAGAGGCAATGTCTGGAATATGAAATTATTCAAAGCATATCGAATCAAAGGCATAGCTCCAAGAGGCCTAAGGGTTAGAACACAACCTCTAGTCCATCAGGCTGATGATATTTTATTGGATGAATGGGGCAAAATCCAGCAGAATACATATATGGGTTTTGTAGAAGCATTAACAGGGTTCTATGAATGGACAGATGATAATGGGATCAAGACAGTAGAAGAGCTTTGTCTTGAAATAAAGGATTTTGAATCCTTACTCAGCTACAGGGAAGGATTGGAGGTTTCAGGTTCTGATTTATTATCTTTAGAACAACAGTTAAAGGACAAAAAAATGAAAATATTTCAACGTAATGTTGGGAATTATCAGAAAGGCTAGCCCTTTATGCCATATAAGAGTTCCTTGCCAGGGAAAAACCCGAACAAAATAACATCTGTGAAATGCAAAAGACTTAAGTCTATCCTTAAGAAAACACAAAATAATGTTAGTTTTACTTCAGGGGAAGACTCCTCTTCTGCTACTGATATAGATGGCAACCCCCTTCTACAGTCACCAACACCCAAAAGACGTAGTACTAGTTACCCTTTGGGGTTAGAGCCAGAAGAAGAGGGGGGAGGAAACACAGGCAATGCAAATACTCAAGATGATGACCAAATGTTGAATAAATATAATAATGTACACAATATATCTTCTGTGGAACTTTCTCAGGCTCAGATATCTGTACTCAGTAAAGGTCTCAGCTATGTTCCCGGCTTTTTATGACTGAGGATTCTTTCGCATCTGATGTCATTTCCTTTTGTAGATTGATCAATCTTAGAATACACTTTGATTCTGATACCTGTGGTACAGAAGTTAAATCATTTAAATTTCAACAGTCCAAATTTATGCCTCCCATGTCTAATCAGGTGTCCCTTTTCCAATCTGCTGTCCTCAAGGATTTACATTATAATTTCGAAGGGCATGATATCTGCCATCTTAATCTCTCTAGGGTTGAGCAATCAGCTTTGGAGGATTTGAAAAACAATAAAGATCTTGTCATATTGTCAGCTGACAAAGGAGGAGCAATAGTAGTTATGAATTGGGATAGTTACTATCAGGAAGCACAGAAACAGGTGGGGGATGCCAGGCACTATATGCCTATGCCCCTTGATCCCAGTAGCAAGTTTAAAGTTGAAACTGACTGATTTTTAGCTCAGGCTCAACAGGAAGGTATCATTACACAAACAAATGTATACCATCTAACGGTTAAGGATACTAAACCACAATATATCTATTTTTTACCTGTCCACCAGGAAGGCCAATTGTTTCAGGGAGATGAGAATTTAACTGAGCCCCTGTCTGAATTTCTTACTCTGTATCTTAAACCTTTCCTGGTTTATATTAGATCATGTATCCAGGTTTCCACCCAATTTCTGGATATCGTCTCCAATACTCAGTTGGAACCAGGTTGGCTTCTCTGCACATTAGATGTGACTGCCTTATACACCAATATTCCACATTGGGCAGGTTTAATGGCCATACAATATTGGTTAGATCTAAGTGCTTTGTATCCACCTGGTTTCAATACTTTGTTAGTCTGCATGACTAAACATGTCTTCACAAAAAGTGTGTTCTTTTTTCATGGGCAATGTTATTGGCAGTCACAGGGTACAGCAATGGGGTCATCCTTTGCCCCAATATATGCAGATTTATTCATGGCCTACCTGGAGACCGAACTGATCTATAATTCCAACCATAAGATCTATTTGGATGAAATAGATATTTGGAGATGATACCTGGATGATTGTTGGCTGGTATTGAAGGCGGATGTACCTTACCTTTTGGAATTTGTGGAATATCTTAACTAAAATAAACGGGGAATTCAATTTAAGGTAAATTTTGTTCTTAAGCAAATTACTTTTCTGGATGTGACTATTACCAGAAATGATGATAACACTCTAAGTACATAGATAGTAACTGCGGTGGTGTTGCTGAGGTAGCGTTGTCACCTCACAGTAAGACGTTGTCCTGTTCGATTCTCAGCTAAAGCGTCTTCAGTGTGGAGACATGTGTGAATGGGCATACCTTCGTTGAAGGTTGTGCATCAGGGCTGGCAACTCGGTACGTAAAAATCTGCTGCCAATCATCAGCAGACCAGAGTTCTGCTGTGGCGATCCCTAACCGGGAAAAGCTGAAAGATACAACAAACGCATCTTTTCTGATAATGATACCTTCCTTAAATATATGTTGGATCTGGCCAACAGTTTTCATAATAGGGGCTATCAAGTAGGCAATATTGCGATGGCTGGCAATCGGGCATCTACACAGGTTAGGGAAAATCTTTTGCAATACAAAAATAAGGACCGGACATCACAAGATCATGATGTTTTAAGAATGGTCACTACATATGGATGCAACACCAAACCTTTTCTGGACATTATTCAGAAACATTGGAACATTTTACTATCTGACCCCAAATCAGCATCTAAGATAGGCCAGAGATGTTTTTTCTCCTTCAGATGGGGAAGAAATTTGGGCTCAATTTTGAGCGACTATAAACACACTTCTCAGGTTCAAGTTGGACACACACACAACACACTTATAGGTGACAAGTTGTGCGGAACTTACCCATGTGGTCATTGTACACACTGTGTCAGGGTTTTTAAAATTAAGGAATTCACCAGTCCTAATACCAATAAAGTCTTTGACATAAGTTTTTTTGTAACTGTGGTTCGGATTGGGTGGTCTATTTGGCCTCCTGTCACTGTTCAGCCTTTTATGTAGGCCAAACATCCAGACCATTATGGATTAGAATTTCTGAACACACCAGTGACTTCAGGAACCATAAACTTTCAAGTGCACTTTATAAACATACACTTAAGCACCCATCAGCTTCATTTCACTTTACAGTTAATGACAAAGTTATAGGTGACAGATCCCTTAAAAGCAGATGGCATACTATCTTAAATAACAAAGAAAGAAAATGGATGATCAGATTGGGTGGTCTTTTTAGCCCTGGTTTGAAAGAACATGTTTAATTTCTTTGTAATAGGAATCCATTGCTCATCATGAAGTTGCTGCATATCTCTTTAACACTTTTCCAATAGGAATTCATTACTCGTTAACTATTTAATTGGCAAGTGCTATTTAAACCAATGTCCTGATGTGTTTTTTGTGTTTTTTGTCTTTGATACTTTGATTCATTCACTGCAGAAGGCTTATATAGCCAAAACCGTTTTTGCTTATTTAACATTTGGCATTTTTGTGCTTACTTTCGGGGTAATTTATACTCCTTAGTTGAATGTAGTTATGTATTTATATAAAATTTATATTTTTTGGCAACCTCCACTGGTGCTGGCCCTTTATTTTCGTTTGACTTTGTGATGTTTTGGGCCTTGGCACCTGCCATACTTGCAAGGGGTTTGGTTGGATTGTTCAATCTGTAACCCAGCCTTAAATCCTGTTACTTGCCTTTATGATAGGTCATCATCTGAAAGTAGAATTAATTAGCTATTCATAACATGTAACAGCCTTTATGTACCTTTTAAGGGGACTCTTTCAATCCTTGATAGATATAAATGCTCATTAGACAGATGGCGCAGTGGTGCAGCAGTTATCATTACATTGTCACCTCACAGCAAGAGGTTCTCTGATTTGATTCTTGGCTGAGGTGCCTTCTGTGTGGAGTCTGCATGTCCTCCCTGTGTCCATGTGGGTTTCATTCAGGTGCTCCAGTTTCCTCCCATGTTAAAAAGGCATGCGTCTGGAGTGTTTTTGCCTAGCCCTCTGCTGAAAATTGGCTTGTTCCAAGTGGGACTTTTCCAGTAAACAAATATTCAATAAAACAGTGTTTTCTCCTTCGTATTATTTCCTCACTATGGGCTTCTTGAGTCCCTATACTAGACACTTTTTTTTCCATTTTGCATAAGGAAGCCAAGTTATTTCATTATTTACTGTCCGCTAATATATTTGTTTTATTTTATTTATTTATTTATTTATTTATTTGGCATTTGTTTAATGGGAAATTCCAACTGGGCATGTATCCGTATTCAGCAGAGACCAGGGAAGAAAGACTCCAATGTACATAGTTCAATTTATAAACTACATAATATTATCACATGAGCTACAGTAACAAATAGAAGAATTGACATACAGCATAAAGAAAGTCAAATCAGAAAATCATACAGTGAATATTAAACAACAATCATAGGATATTTACAAAACCAAAAACTAAAACTGTAGATAGCAGACAGGACAAATGGTCCACTTAGAAATAAAATAAAGCAAAATCCCAATACACAAGACAAAGTGAACCAAACCAATGTAGAAGCTGGCCACATAAAACAAAAATCTCAGGATCGTATAAAACGTTTATTTGTGAGTGCTTTTGCAGTAATCAAATACTGCTTCATCAGACATTTTTACAGTTCATCTACCAACTATTTATCTTCACTTTTAAACAATAAAACAACATAATCAATTAGTTGTGTAGCAACATAGTAAAAGTTGTGTATTAATGTCATAAACAGAAAAACAGATAAACACACATAAAAATACTTGATAGAACCTGCAAAATATATATCATATACATCTAAATAAAACTGTTAAAATTTGCTATCTATAAATGTTCCTAGTTTTAAGAATAGGTTTTATGGAGACTTTATCATTCAAACCTCAAACCCAATTAGCTCTCATCCTAATAATCATCTCATTTCTGACATCTCTTATATATTCCTGATATCAACCTCATGTTTATTAGATTTTATTACTTCTGTTACAAAAACTTAAAACTATGGGATGGGGTATGCTGTACAACATGTTTCGCTAACGCATTTCTGGTTATCTCATTATTTATGCTGTAGATGTGTTCCCTGATACGATCTCGTAGGCATCTATCTGTTTTGTCTATATAAAAAGGCATATTTCACAGTATGCTAAATATACTATGTGGCATGTGTTACAATTTGCACTTACTCTAAACTTTATCTGTTTCCCTCTATCTGGATGTATAAACCTAGCGGAGGGGTCTATATATCTACAGTAGCTACATTTAGAGCCTGGGAAGGTCCCATGTACTCGTTGTACATCTAAGGGTTTCTCATCCATTCTAGGATAACATAGCATTGTTTTTAAAGATTTGTTATTCTTAAAAAGAAAGTCGGGTTTATCACCAACTATTGATCTACTCTCTGGATGCTAACTAAAAATTAAATCTCATTGCTCCAAAAATGTTTGACATATATACCAGCACAGAAAGCCGAGGTAAAGGATACTGTTATTGACTTAAAATTATTCACTAGAAATGTTATGCTTAACTTACAGTTTAAAAATTCTGGACACAATAATATAGTTTTCAAAAACAAAGCACATATATTCCCTTAAACCATCCTATTTTAGAGGCTTTTGAGAAGATTTGTGAGGATGAGATGATTAAATTATTTGATGAAAGAAAGCATGGGAACCTGTTTAGAAATATAAATGGAGATGAAAGTTTAGCTTTAAAAGGGCTACAAAATGATACTTCCATTGTTAAAAGGCCAGCAGATAAAGGCAGTCTATATTGATCATGGACAATGATTTTTATTTGAGTTCCATGAAACAAATGTTGACTAATTTAAATACGTATGAAAAGGTATAAAGGATGATGTTAATAGAATGGCGAAAAGGGTGCACAACACTTTTCTTGATTGTTTATTGTGTTGACCAATTAATCTAGACCTTTATAATGATCTTATTATATGATACCCATCATACAGGGTCTTCCCAAGATCCATAAAGACCCTCTTCTTCCACCTTTTAGACCAATTGTGGCAGGGAGAAACTAGTGCACAGAATCATTGTCAATATTTATTGAAAAACATCTTAGACCAATTTTAGACAAGAAGTTTGTCCTCAAGGATACTAAGCACTTTATTTAATGATTTATATAAGTTTGCAAAAGGGCATTGTGATATCACTAATTATATACTGGTTACATTTGATGTTTAATCATTATTTACTGTAATAACAAATACCATAGGTGTTAACATGTTGAAAAGTCATTTGATCAAACATAGTCATGAGGTTGATTAGAAATTTATAGATATATTATGTATTTTATGGAAATGGTACTTGAAAATAATGTTTTTATGTTTGATCATGTACTGTTTGATCATGTACTGTATTTACAGAAAGATGGTGTAGCTATGGGCACTGGAATAGCTATGCCAATATTGTCATAGCCCTCTGGGAGGAAGAACATATTTTGAATACCTCCTATATGCAGTATATTGCTTTTTATCAAAGGGTTGCGGATGGAGGCAGCCGTGGTGGTGCAGCTGTTAGCCTTGCCGCCTCATAGCAAGAGGTTCTCCGGTTCTATACTTGGCTGGGGTGCCTTCTGTGAGGAGTCTGCATGTCCTCGCTGTGGTCACATGGGTTTCCTCCAGGTGCTCCGGCTTCCTCCCACATCAGAAAGTCATGCTGTAGGTGGATTGGGCACTCTAAATTGGCCCTAGGTGTGAGTGTGTGCATGTGTGTGCCTTCTGTGGAAGGTTGAGCACCAGGATGGCAACTCAACACCGTAAAACTCCACTGCTAATCATGAATGGACAGGTGTTCCACTGTGGCGACCCCTAACCTGGAAACGAAGAATCAAAGATTTGTGGATGACTTGTTTATGGTATGGGAAGGAAATGATGAGGAACTATTATTATTTTATGAACATTTAAATACAACCACACCTTTTTTGAAATTTAATATAAACAGATCTCCTTTGGAAATAGATTTCCTTGATGTTAGTATTTTAAAAGGGCAAAATAGCATGTTAAATACTAGTTTATAGAAATACCTTTTTACCTCAACAAAACATGCACCCCACACATATATTTAGGAATATTATCAAAGGGCAAGGGATGAGGGCATCTAGGCTAAATGCTAGTCATGAAGGATTTATACAGGAATTGAATTCACTGATGAGTAGATTTAAAAAGAGGAGCTATAATACAAGATAAGTAAATAATATTTTGGAAAAGATACCAGATCTAAGTGCAACACCTCAGAGGAAACCTTATATCTCTGAGAATTCGTTGTGTAAATCTGCCACACAGAAAAATACTGTCTTTGTGAAAGTTCCTATGTTTTATTCTAGTAATGTTAGACAAATAATGAAAATGATGAGAAAGCATTGGCAGATATTATTAATAGACCCTGTGATTAGATCAAAAGTTAGTGATAAACCCAACTTTCTTTTTAAGAATAAGAAATCTTTAAAACAATGCTATGTTATCCTAGAATGGCTGAGAAACCCTTAGATGTACAATGAGTACATGGGACCTTCCCAGGCTCTAAATGTAACTACTGTAGATATACAGACCTCTCCAACTGGTTTATGCATCCAGATACAGGGAAACAGATAAAGTTTAGAGTAAGTGCAAACTGTAACACTTGCCACATAGTGTATATAGCAATAAAATCTAATAAATGTGGGGGTGATATCAAGAATATGTCTGAGACATCCGAAATAAGATGGATTATTAGGGTGAGAGCTAATAGAGGTCAAGGTTTGAATGATAAATTTTCCATAAAGCCTGATCTTAAAGCTAGGAACATTTACTGATAGCACATTTTAACAGTTTTAATTATATGTATATGACTTATATATTTTGTAGGTTATGCCAAGTATTTTTATGTGTTTTTGTGTGTTTTATTGTTTATGACATTAATACACAACTTTTACTATGTTGCTACACAACTAACTCATTATGTTGTTTTATTGGTTAAGTGTGAAGATAAATATTTGGTGGATGAAGTGTAATAATGTCTGATGAAACAGTGTTTGGTTACTGCAAAAGCACTCACAAATAAATGTTCTGAAGTATCCTGAGATTTTCATGTGGCCATTGGTTTGGTTCACTTTGTGTTGTGTATTGGGATTAACAGTCATAGGATACTGATCACCTCGTAATGTACAATCAATAGTGATAAACAACGATTAAAGATGTTAAGCATTTTAAATATGGACAAAAGGCTAAGAGAAAGGAACAAGATGTTACAGTTGGGGGAGATAAGGAAATGGAGTTAAAGTAGGGAGCTATCAGAGAAATAACTGGGGCTTTGGCTAATAAGAGAAGGGAGGAAAGGAAAGGGGTAAAAGAACAGTGAGGGAAAGAGAAGGAAGAAGGAAGAGAAGGGAGAGGAAGGAGTAACAGGTAGTGTCAGCCTGGCCCTTGTATTAGACATGTACTGAGCGAGGAGTTAAGGAGAAATCTCTTTAGAGATTGTTTGAATATGAGGCCACATGGCATTGCTCTAATTATCTGTAAAAATACTGCCCCACAATCTGGCTACTGAGTAGGAGTATAGGCAGTGACTGATTTATTTTTACTGTTTATGGATTTCAAGGAGGTGTTTCTCAGATGAGCAAATAGGGCAATTAGGGAGGTAATGGTTAAGAATGGTGCTGAGCAGGATGAGGACTCATGTACCATTTAACGAGCAAGGAGGAGTTGGGTGAACTTGCGGTAGTGAGGTAACTGAAGGCATGTTAAATATCTGAGAGCAGAGCAGTGGTGAGAGATGTATGACTGACTGGCTGCAAATCCTGCTACTTTGTCATAGCGAAGCTCAAGTTTTGATCTTAGGAAGATCTGAATGTTGCTGTAAATGGGTGAGGCATATACTAGTGAAGGAAGGAGGTATGTATTTGTCAGCGTCAATATATTTCAAGACATGCAACATATCTCTATAATGAATGCTAGTTAGTGGTTTTAGTATAATTAACTTCCTTAGGGCTAAGCTTAGAGTTTAGCCATGTGTCTGTGTACCCTACCCCAAAGATAACTTACATTTGCAATATTTTGGTATGAGCATTGAATATTATATAAATGTTTCTAGGATACAGATTTAACCATCTTCCAACATATATAATACTGAGCAAGATTTAGTGCTGCTTTTTTAAGCAGGTGTTGGTAAAACTCTAGATGATAAGACATTGTGAATGCCAGTAGAAAGTCCTTATTTATTTTGTGCTACTTTCCATTCCATGGGTTTTCACCTGGAACTGCCTATATTATTTATTTTCCATAAAAGAATTGCTAAATTCTATTCTATGCCATCTACAATGCTCTTAAGCAAATTACTTTTCTGGATGTGACTATTACCAGAAATGATGATAACACTATAAGTACATAGATAGTAACTGCAGTGGTGTTGCTGAGGTAGCGTTGTCACCTCACAGTCAGATGTTGTCCTGTTCGATTCTCAGCTAAAGCGTCTTCAGTGTGGAGACATGTGTGAATGGGCATACCTTCGTTGAAGGTTCTGCATCAGGGCTGGCAACTCGGTACTTAAAAATCTACTGCTAATCATTAGCAGACCAGAGTTCTGCTGTGGCAATCCCTAACCGGGAAAAGTCGAAAGATACAACAAACGCATCTTTTCTGATAATGATACCTTCCTTAAATATAAGTTGGATCTGGCCAACAGTTTTTATAATAGGGGCTATCAAGTAGGCAATATTGCGAAGCTGGCAATCAGGCGTCTACACAGGTTAGGGAAAATCTTTTGCAATACAAAAATAAAGACCGGACATCACAAGATCATGATGTTTTAAGAATGGTCACTACATATGGATGCAACACCAAACCTTTTCTGGACATTATTCAGAAACATTGGAACATTTTACTATCTGACCCCAAATCAGCATCTAAGATAGGCCAGAGATGTTTTTTCTCCTTCAGATGGGGAAGAAATTTGGGCTCAGTTTTGAGTGACTATAAACACACTTCTCAGGTTCAAGTTGAACACACACACAACACACTTATGGGTGACAAGTTGTGCGGAACTTACCCATGTGGTCATTGTACACACTGTGTCAGGGTTTTTAAAATTAAGGAATTCACCAGTCCTAATACCAATAAAGTCTTTGACATAAGTTTTTTTGTAACTGTGGTTCGGATTGGGTGGTCTATTTGGCCTCCTGTCACTGTTCAGCCTTTTATGTAGGCCAAACATCCAGACCATTATGGATTAGAATTTCTGAACACACCAGTGACTTCAGGAACCATAAACTTTCAAGTGCACTTTATAAACATACACTTAAACACCCATCAGCTTCATTTCACTTTACTGTTATTGACAAAGTTATAGGTGACAGATCCCTTAAAAGCAGATGGCATACTATCTTAAATAACAAAGAAAGAAAATGGATGATCAGATTGGGTGGTCTTTTTAGCCCTGGTTTGAAAGAACACGTTTAATTTCTCTGTAATAGGAATCCATTGCTCATCATGAAGTTGCTGCATATCTCTTTAACACTTTTCCAATAGGAATTCATTACTCGTTAACTATTTAATTGGCAAGTGCTATTTAAACCAATGTCCTGATGTGTTTTTTGTGTTTTTTGTCTTTGATAGTTTGATTCATTCACTGAAGAAGGCTTATATAGCCAAAACCGTTTTTGCTTATTTAACATTTGGCATTTTTGTGCTTACTTGGGGGCAATTTATACTCCTTAGTTGAATGTAGTTATGTATTTATATAAAATTTATATTTTTTGGCAACCTCCACTGGTGCTGGCCCTTTATTTTCGTTTGACTTTGTGATGTTTTGGGCCTTGGCACCTGCCATACTTGCAAGGGGTTTGGTTGGATTGTTCTATCTGTAAACCAGCCTTAAATCCTGTTACTTGCCTTTATGATAGGTCATCATCTGAAAGTAGAATTAATTAGCTATTCATAACATGTAACAGCCTTTATGTACCTTTTAAGGGGACTCTTTCAATCCTTGATAGATATAAATGCTCATTAGACAGATGGCACAGTGGTGCAGCAGTTATCATTACGTTGTCACCTCACAGCAAGAGGTTCTCTGATT
This sequence comes from Protopterus annectens, assembly GCF_019279795.1. Classification (NCBI taxonomy): domain Eukaryota; kingdom Metazoa; phylum Chordata; order Ceratodontiformes; family Protopteridae; genus Protopterus; species Protopterus annectens. The sequence continues at coordinate 766,251,685 of NC_056730.1, forward strand.
TGATTCTTGGCTGAGGTGCCTTCTGTGTGGAGTCTGCATGTCCTCCCTGTGTCCATTTGGGTTTCATTCAGGTGCTCCAGTTTCCTCCCATGTTAAAAAGGCATGCGTCTGGAGTGTTTTTGCCTAGCCCTCTGCTGAAAATTGGCTTGTTCCAAGTGGGACTTTTCCAGTAAACAAATATTCAATAAAACAATGTTTTCTCCTTCGTATTATTTCCTCACTATGGGCTTCTTGAGTCCCTATACTAGACTCTTTTTTTCCATTTTGCATAAGGAAGCCAAGTTATTTCATTATTTACTGTCCGCTAATATATTTGTTTTATTTTATTTATTTATTTATTTATTTATTTGGCATTTGTTTAATGGGAAATTCCAACTGGGCATGTATCTGTATTCAGCAGAGACCAGGGAAGAAAGACTCCAATGTACATAGTTCAATTTATAAACTACATAATATTATCACATGAGCTACAGTAACAAATAGAAGAATTGACATACAGCATAAAGAAAGTCAAATCAGAAAATCATACAGTGAATATTAAACAACAATCATAGGATATTTACAAAACCAAAAACTAAAACTGTAGATAGCAGACAGGACAAATGGTCCACTTAGAAATAAAATAAAGCAAAATCCCAATACACAAGACAAAGTGAACCAAACCAATGTAGAAGCTGGCCACATAAAACAAAAATCTCAGGATAGTATAAAACGTTTATTTGTGAGTGCTTTTGCAGTAATCAAATACTGCTTCATCAGACATTTTTACAGTTCATCTACCAACTATTTATCTTCACTTTTAAACAATAAAACAACATAATCAATTAGTTGTGTAGCAACATAGTAAAAGTTGTGTATTAATGTCATAAACAGAAAAACAGATAAACACACATAAAAATACTTGATAGAACCTGCAAAATATATATCATATACATCTAATTAAAACTGTTAAAATTTGCTATCTATAAATGTTCCTAGTTTTAAGAATAGGTTTTATGGAGACTTTATCATTCAAACCTCAAACCCAATTAGCTCTCATCCTAATAATCATCTCATTTCTGACATCTCTTATATATTCCTGATATCAACCTCATGTTTATTAGATTTTATTACTTCTGTTACAAAAACTTAAAACTATGGGATGGGGTATGCTGTACAACATTTTTCAGTAATGCATTTGTGGTTATTTCATTATTTATGCTGTAGATGTGTTCCCTGATCCAATCTCATAGGCATCTATCCATCTTGCCTATATAAAAAGATAAGCATATTTCACAGTATGCTAAATACACTATGTGACATGTGTTACAATTTGCACTTACTCTAAACTTTATCTGTTTCCCTCTATCTGGATGTATAAACCTAGCGGAGGGGTCTATATATCTACAGTAGCTACATTTAGAGCCTGGGAAGGTCCCATGTACTCGTTGTACATCTAAGGGTTTCTCATCCATTCTAGGATAACATAGCATTGTTTTTAAAGATTTGTTATTCTTAAAAAGAAAGTCGGGTTTATCACCAACTATTGATCTACTCTCTGGATGCTAACTAAAAATGAAATCTCATTGCTCCAAAAATGTTTGACATATATACCAGCACAGAAAGCCGAGGTAAAGGATACTGTTATTGACTTAAAATTATTCACTAGAAATGTTATGCTTAACTTACAATTTAAAAATTCTGGACACAATAATATAAATAGTTTTCAAAAACAAAGCACATATATTCCCTTAAACCATCCTATTTTAGAGGCTTTTGAGAAGATTTGTGAGGATGAGATGATTAAATTATTTGATGAAAGAAAGCATGGGAACCTGTTTAGAAATATAAATGGAGATGAAAGTTTAGCTTTAAAAGGGCTACAAAATGACACTTCCATTGTTAAAAGGCCAGCAGATAAAGGCAGTCTATAGTGATCATGGACAATGATTTTTATTTGTGTTCCATGAAACAAATGTTGACTAATTTAAATACGTATGAAAAGGTATAAAGGATGATGTTAATAGAATGGCGAAAAGGGTGCACAACACTTTTCTTGATTGTTTATTGTGTTGACCAATTAATCTAGACCTTTATAATGATCTTATTATATGATACCCGTCATACAGGGTCTTCCCAAGATCCATAAAGACCCTCTTCTTCCACCTTTTAGACCAATTGTGGCAGGGAGAAACTAGTGCACAGAATCATTGTCAATATTTATTGAAAAACATCTTAGACCAATTTTAGACAAGAATTTTGTCCTCAAGGATACTAAGCACTTTATTTAATGATTTATATAAGTTTGCAAAAGGGCATTGTGATATCACTAATTATATACTTGTTACATTTGATGTTTAATCATTATTTACTGTAATAACAAATACCATAGGTGTTAACATGTTGAAAAGTCATTTGATCAAACATAGTCATGAGGTTGATTAGAAATTTATAGATATATTATGTATTTTATGGAAATGGTACTTGAAAATAATGTTTTTATGTTTGATCATGTACTGTTTGATCATGTACTGTATTTACAGAAAGATGGTGTAGCTATGGGCACTGGAATAGTTATGCCAATATTGTCATAGCCCTCTTGGAGGAAGAACATATTTTGAATACCTCCTATATGCAGTATATTGCTTTTTATCAAAGGGTTGCGGATGGGGGCAGACGTGGTGGTGCAGCTGTTAGCCTTGCCGCCTCATAGCAAGAGGTTCTCCGGTTCTATACTTGGCTGGGGTGCCTTCTGTGAGGAGTCTGCATGTCCTCGCTGTGGTCACATGGGTTTCCTCCAGGTGCTCCGGCTTCCTCCCACATCAGAAAGTCATGCTGTAGGTGAATTGGACACTCTAAATTGGCCCTAGGTGTGAATGTGTGCATGTGTGCGCCTTCTGTGGAAGGTTGAGCACCGGGCTGGCAACTCAACACCGTAAAACTCCACTGCTAATCATGAGTGGACAGGTATTCCACTGTGGCGACCCCTAACCTGGAAACGAAGAATCAAAGATTTATGGATGACTTGTTTATGGTATGGGAAGGGAATGATGAGGAACTATTATTATTTTATGAACATTTAAATACAACCACACCTTTTTTGAAATTTAATATAAACAGATCTCCTTTGGAAATAGATTTCCTTGATGTTAGTATTTTAAAAGGGCAAAATAGCATGTTAAATACTAGTTTATAGAAATACCTTTTTACCTCAACAAAACATGCACCCCACACATATATTTAGGAATATTATCAAAGGGCAAGGGATGAGGGCATCTAGGCTAAATGCTAGTCATGAAGGATTTATACAGGAATTGAATTCACTGATGAGTAAATTTAAAAAGAGGAGCTATAATACAAGAGAAATAAATAATATTTTGGAAAAGATACCAGATCTAAGTGCAACACCTCAGAGGAAACCTTATTTCTCTGAGAATCCATTGTGTAAATCTGCCAAACAGAAAAATACTGTCTTTGTGAGAGTTCCTATGTTTTATTCTAGTAATGTTAGACAAGTAATGAAAATTATGAGAAAGCATTGGCAGATATTATTAATAGACCCTGTGATTAGATCAAAAGTTAGTGATAAACCCAACTTTCTTTTTAAGAATAAGAAATCTTTAAAACAATGCTATGTTATCCTAGAATGGCTGAGAAACCCTTAGATGTACAATGAGTACATGGGACCTTCCCAGGCTCTAAATGTAACTACTGTAGATATACAGACCTCTCCAACTGGTTTATGCATCCAGATACAGGGAAACAGATAAAGTTTAGAGTAAGTGCAAACTGTAACACTTGCCACATAGTGTATATAGCAATAAAATCTAATAAATCATTTAATTTATTTACTTATTTATAATAAGTCAAAAACTACAATCCACTCTGCTACAGGCAACATGAAGGCTCAGTGCCTCTCCAACCTAACACCACTCTTAAGTATTCAACTGCGGTATCACCTTTAACATTCTTATAAGAGAAGCGCAGTCCGGGTCTGAACTGTCTGCAAACAGCTACAGTTAACTTTGAACCTAACACCACTCTTAAGTATTCAACTGTGGTACCACCTTTAACATTCTTATAAGAGAAGTGCAGTCCGGGTCTGAACTGTCTGCAAACAGCTACAGTTAACTTTGAACCTAACACCACTCTTAAGTATTCAACTGCGGTACCACCTTTAACATTCTTATAAGAAAAGCGCAGTCCGGGTCTAAACTGTCTGCAAACAGCTACAGTTAACTTTGAACCTAACACCACTCTTAAGTATTCAACTGCGGTACCACCTTTAACATTCTTATAAGAGAAGCGCAGTCCGGGTCTGAACTGTCTGCAAACAGCTACAGTTAAATTTGAGTATGTGTCTACCTGTTTGAGCCAATCTTCATTTTCCCCTGGAGAGCACTGTGCTTTGGCTGTAAGCAGCACCCCCCCCACCACCACACACATCTTCCACTTTCTCTTATTCCCTTCTGTTAGCAAATAGTATCCATAACTGATTAATACTGTGTGTTTGATAATTTAAACTATGACCACAGTAGCCTACTGATACAAGGTTATCCTGTTTTTCCACCTGAGAAATTAAGAAAAAACGTACAGTTTCAGAGCAGTCCTTGGTCAATTGTGATTGTTTCTTAACACATACTTGTCTTGCTTTGTGATTGTTTCCAGCCCCTCATACAAGAACCTAACAGGGTCTCTACCCGCTTCGCTCCCCACCCTGCCCCCTATTCCCTCCTGCCCCCAGTGGTCCCACCTTTATTGCACTCAAACCCCTCCCATCTTTTCAATAGCCAACCACAGCGCTAACCCAACACTACTTCCTCCATATTCCCTCTACTTTCACACCTCCTCAACTGACATGTACAAGCATACCTTTCCTTTGCTCACTGCATGCACTCTCCTTGCATATCTTACATCCTACCAAAGCTCCATCATTCCCCCACACTACTCACACCACCACCCATGTCTCATCCATACTCAGCTCCCCTCCCACCAGCTCAAGAACCATCCCTATGCACCCCCCACATATTCTACCAACTATAATACTCAATCGTAAAGCATCCCTACAACTTAACATAGTAACCTTCCCACCATACCTATTACCCACAGAGCACAATCATAAAGTTTCCCTTATAAACAAACACATTCAAAAACTGAGAAAACTAATAATCTCATGCATATCAAAACTAGCCCTAAGTGGAGACATCCACCCCAACCCTGGCCCTACCATCTCCAACCCCAATCCTCATAATCAGACTAGAAACCACAACTTCTCCCATATTACAGCCAATAGAAAGCCAAGTGACTTCCTTCTACTAAGCCTAAATATTAGAAGTATATCCAACAAAGTCCATGAACTCCATGCCACCATTGACTTATACTCCCCAGATATTGTCATCCTGACAGAAACCTGGCTAAAACCTCACATTACCAGTGAGCAAATACTCCCTACAGGTTACGGCATACTAAGAGTAGACCGCTAAACAAAAGGAGGTGGTGTAGCTATAATATTTAAACAGCATCTAAACATCCAGATCTTAAAATCATCAGCTCCACAAATAGGCAATGAAGAAATAATATATACCAACCTCAAAATTAACCAAAACAAAACCATCAACATAATTGGATGCTACTTCCCACCTGGCCAAAACATCCCTCCACTAGAAAACCTCCTCAGCTGGTCTACCCACCATCTTCCCAAAGAAACTATCATCTTAGGTGATTTCAATATTGACTGGCAATCCTGTTCCGGTAACAATCCAACCCATCATGTACACCTTCATGGCTTCACCCAACTAGTCCAGTCACCAACAAGGATAAATTAAAAACTCCAGCAAGCACACTACCCTGGATTGGATACTAGTCAGTAAGAACCCCCAGTCATATATAACAGGCTGCTTATCAGATAGCCTCAGTGATCACTCCCCAACATTCCTACTCAAAAAATACCTGTACCAAGCTAAACCTGTCATCTATCGTCAAATACGTAAAAAATAAACTTTAACCCACTCACATTCATCTCATCCCTCAAAGAATGTAACTGGCATGCTCTAAAGTACCTCAATCTAGATGACGCAGTTGAATTTTTTAATACTACCTTCCTGAACATCCTTAATTACCATGCCCCCATAAGATTTTCCAGAACCAAAGCACAACCCTCCCCATGGCTACAGAAAACCACTAAGTCAGAAATGAAAACAGGGATAAAGCCTGGGAGCACTGGCGCAAAACCAAAACCCCTGCAGCTAGACAGAAATTCCTAGAACTACGCAATAGAGTCAAAAAGCTAATAAAACGGAACAAATTCCAATACTACCAGTCTGCCCTAGACTCCTCACAACACAGCCCCAAACAATTCTGGTCCTCCATAAACTCCATCCTCCACCCAGGTAAAGTCAGTACCCCTTCTCCTAACATCCCTCACTCCTCAGAAAATATTGCTACCTCATTCAACACACACTTCACCCAAACCATACTATCACTAGCTAAACAACACAACCCCCCTCCCCTCCAACCCACACCTTCAACTAGTAATCTCCCCACTGCCTTCTCTTTTTCCCTGTACCTACCTCCAACATAAAAAAAACCTCTTAACTAAACTTAAACCCACCAAATTAGCAGCAGACAACCTCCCAAGTGAATACCTACAAATCGCAGCTGATGCTCTGGCCCACCCAGTATCCATCTTGATTAACCGATCTCTGTCAGAAAGTTATGTTCCCACATTGTGGAAAGTCTCACATATAATTCCCCTCCACAAAGGCGGACCCTCTGCAGAACTAACCAATTACCGCCCCATAGCTATTCTCTCTCCACTCTCCAAAATACTAGAGAGATGCATACACTCTCAGGTCTCACACTACCTCCTTACTAACAACCTCCTTTCCAGTACTCAGCATGGTTTCTGACCAAACCATAGCACCACCACTGCCTTACTCTCCTTTACTAACACTATCCTTCAGCATAAAACAATGGCTATCTCTCCTCTGCTACTTTCCTAGACCTATCTAAAGCATTTGACATGGTCCCACACAAACAACTTATCTCTGTCCTCAATAACCTATCCTTCTCACAATCAGTCACCAACTGGTTTCAGAGTTACCTGTCTGACTGCCAACAATCCGTTGTATGGCAGAATGACATATCTCCCCAACTACCTGTCTCCATAGGGGTTCCCCAAGGATCCATCCTTGGACCCCTACTTTTCTCTGTTTACACCAATAATCTAGCCTCTGCCACGAAACATGGCACACTCATCCAATACACAGATGACTCAACCATCATCTGCTCAGCCCAGTCCCTACCCAAACTGCAAAAAGTCACACAGGAAGCCTTTTCCTCTGTTGAAACATGGTTATCCGATGCCCAATTAATACTCAACCCAAATAAAACTAAACTACTCATCTTCCAACTCACCAAACATACTCAAAACAACTCTCACTTTAACATCACAGCAAAAGACAACACCACTATATACCCAACTGAACACACCAAATTGCTAGGAGTGGAAATAGACAATAAACTAAAATTTGACATTCACATATCCATGACCATAAAAAGTCCACAAAAAACTAGGAGCATTATACAGAAATAAACAATTTCTCACCAAGGCAGCAAAGATTTCAATAGCAAATTCCCACCTTATCTCCACCCTACTTTATGCCTCTCCAGTATATACCAACCTAAGGCAATGTGATCTAAACAAGCTAGAGACCTGCTACAACAAAATCGCCAAATTCGCCACAGGGGCATCCTACCATAGTCACCACTGTCTCTCACTTGCTGAACTGGGCTGGCTTGAACTCCCTCACCTCCTTCAGTGGTATCAACTCTCACTCGCCCACAAACTAGTAAACCATCCACTAAATGTCCCATCCCTCCAGAATCTACTCCAACCCTATCGCACCACCAGACCACTAAGATCCAGCAACAAAAATCACTTGCAGATCACTAAAGCCAATAACTCTGCTGGTGAAGCACTATTCTCTTGCGCCATAGCCAAATTATGGAACTCATTCCCACCCACAATTACCTCCGTACCATCATGCATCAACTTCAAAACTTTATTAAAAGCGCACCTAAAAACATGCTGGCTATGCCCTTGCAACTCCCACTCTAATATCATCCACCCCATCCAACTACTACCTTTCTTTCACCTCCACTAACTACCTTGATGATAGCAAGCTCAGATGCTCATAAGCCTAGTACCTATTATACAGCAGGAACTTCTCATTGTTACATTTGTTAATGCCTGTTATGTACTTCACAGATAAAGATTCTAGTTGTCTACTGATGTACTATGTTCTTCATCTGTAAATATGTTGTAAGTAATTTCTATGTTAAATTGTTAATCGCTATGTAATCCAATGTAACTACTGTCTGTTTATTTTACTGTGGAGCTTTTCTCCCCGGTCCTCCGCTGAAAATGGACCCACGTCCAGTCGGACACTCCCGGTCAACAAATTTAAATAAATAAATAAATAAATAATAAATAAAATGTGGGGGTGATGTCAAGAATATGTCTGAGACATCCGAAATAAGATGGATTATTAAGGTGAGAGCTAACAGAGGTCAAGGTTTGAATGATAAAGTCTCCATAAAACCTGTTCTTAAAGCTAGGAACTTTTATATCTAGCAAATTTTAACAGTTTAATTAGATGTATATGACTTATATATTTTGTAGGTTATGTCAAGTGATTTTTATATGATTTTTATGTGTTTTATTGTTTATGACACTAATACACAACTTTTACTGTGTTGCTACACAACTAATTGATTATGTTGTTTTACTGGTTAAGTGTGAAGATAAGTAGTGGGTGCATGAAGTGTAATAATGTCTGATGAAGCAGTACTTGGTAACTGCAAAAGCGCTCACAAATAAACGTTCTGAGCTATCCTGAGAGTTTTGTTTTATGTGGCCAGCTTCTACATTGGTTTGGTTCACTTTGTCTTGTGTATTGGGATTAACAATCATAGGATAGTGATCACCTCGTAATGTACAATCAATAGTGATAACCAACGATTAAAGATGTTAAGCATTTTAAATATGGGCAAAAGGCTAAGAGAAAGGAAAAAGATGTTACAGTTGGGGGAGATAAGGAAATGGAGTTAAAGTAGGGAGCTATCAGAGAAATAACTGGGGCTTTGGCTAATAAGAGAAGGGAGGAAAGGAAAGGGGTAAAAGAACAGTGAGGGAAAGAGAAGGAAGAAGGAAGAGAAGGGAGAGGAAGGAGTAACAGGTAGTGTCAGCCTGGCCCTTGTATTAGACATGTACTGAGCGAGGAGTTAAGGAGAAATCTCTTTAGAGATTGTTTGAATATGAGGCCACATGGCATTGCTCTAATTATCTGTAGGAATACTGTCCCACAATCTGGCTACTGAGTAGGAGTATAGGCAGTGACTGATTTTTTTTTTCTGTTTATGGATTTCAAGGAGGTGTTTCTCAGATGAGCAAATAGGGCAATTAGGGAGGTAATGGTTAAGAATGGTGCTGGTTGCTGGGCAGGATGAGGATTCATGTACCATTTAATGAGCGAGGAGGAGTTGGCTGAACTTGAGGTAGTGAGGTAACTGAAGGCATGTTAAATATCTGAGAGCAGAGCAGTGGTGAGAGATGTATGACTGACTGGCTACAAATCCTGCTACTTTGTCATAGCAAAGCTCAAGTTTTGATCTTAGGAAGATCTGAATGTTGGTGTAAATGGGTGAGGCATATAGTAGTGAAGGAAGGAGGTATGTATTTGTCAGCGTCAATATATTTCAAGACATGCAACATATCTCTATAATGAATGCTAGTTAGTGGTTTTAGTATAATTAACTTCCTTGAGATTAAGCTTAGAGTTTAGTCATATGTCTGTGTACCCTACCCCAAAGATAACTTACATTTGCAATATTTTGGTATGAGCATTGAATATTATATAAATGTGTCTAGGATACAGATTTAGCCATCTTCCAACATATATAATACTGAGCAAGATTAGTGCTGCTTTTTTAAGCAGATGTTGGTAAAACTCTAGATGATAAGACATTGTGAATGCCAGTAGAAAGTCCTTATTTATTTTGTGCTAATTTCCATTCCGTGGGTTTTCACCTGGAACTGCCCATATTATTTATTTTCCATAAAAGAATTGCTAAATTCTATTCTATGCCATCTACAATCTAGGTGCCACTTTGCCCAAACAGGTGGAAATCACATATTTTCAAAGAATACCCAGCTCTGCATACGTTTTAGGGCAATGAGAGGCGGATTGCCAACAAAAGTTAGGCAAGCCTATACAATTTGTTTCAGATGCAATGCTTTTTAACCAATTAGCCCAGACTTTTATACCTAGGTAGAGTACCTCATTCTTTTACATGTGTTTCACTGTGGCCAGGAAGACTATTTTAAATTTGTTTTGTTTTGGTAATTTTTAACTGGGTGGACAGTGGGAAGGACAGCACAGTGGCACAGCAGATAGCTTTGTCACCTCACAGCAGGATGTTCCCTGGTTTGATTCTTGAGCAAAGTGCCTTCTGTGTGGAGTCAGCATGTTCTCCCTGAATTTCCATGTGTTTCCTCCAGATAGTCCAGTTTCCTTCTACATTCCAAAGACATGCAGTAGGTGGATTGGACACTCTAAATTGGCCATAGGTGTGACTGTACAGGTGAGTGTGTGGTATAGAAGAACTACCGTGGCAGGGCTACCCACCCGGTGGTGTAAACCTTAGCTCTAGATGATTGTCATTGTTGAAGTGACACCCTGATCCCATGTGCAAAATGGGGACAAAAGGGGTTGTGGATGAATGGATGGATATTAGCTGGATGAGCTTGTTAGGCCCAAGCTTCTTTTTCAGGGGTAACCTGAAATCTCTTCTGGTTCACTGAGTAGCCAAATGAAGGCAGAACAAACCTGGAATATAGGATGAAGCTAATGCACTAAACTGTCATTCATCACTCATAAACTGTCATTCATCACTCATCATTAGAGCTTTTCTATCTCCTAAACCTTCAATATCAAACCACCTACACAACTGGAACATTTGCAAATCAGCAGCAAAAAGGGAATGGAATATAAAATAATTCCTCAGTGAGTGTTTTATAAAAACCTTAAAGATCAGAAAGTGAAAACATCTGCCTCAGATTTATTTTTTAGTTTATGTACTCTTGTTTATCTAGTCTTTCATGCTTCAGGGACTCTATATGTTTACTCCCCTCTTGTTGGCAAAAATTGCATTGTATACAGTAGATCCCAGAATGCCATTGTGCTGCTTCTGCATATAGCTTTGGTTCCAATTTGTAAATTCCTAGTCCTATTTAACTACGTGTTAATACTAGTTTGACTCTTCAAATACACAGGTTGTTCATATAATTCTTGTCCCTTTATAAAATGTAAACTCTTGTAGATTATGTTATGATAATTTATTATAAAGGTTTGGCAAGCGTTTGTAAGCTTATGGTGATGCTAAAGATATACATTTTGATTTTTTTACTGAATGATCAATTTCATCATACAGATCTGTTTAAACTTGCTGTAGTAGATCTGTACTCCATGTTCTGTTTTTTTCAATAATGTTTTGTGCTATAACTCATTTGATTTGTGTTAATCTTCCCCTTAAATAAAAAAGTCAGAGAGACTGAAGTGCATTTTTTTTGAGTTGCAGGAATAAGAGTATGTAAAAAACTATCCTCAACCTTCTCTTAGAAACACTACTTCACTGTTAAACATTCCTATATATATATATCCCGGCGATATTTACCGGAGTTTAGTAGGTAACCTCAGTCATGTTCCCTCTTACTGGCTACACTACAACATAGCACATGTTAGTGTAGTGTAGTCCAATCTCGGAATTGATATATTTAAGTAGCAGGGGGTGTGGGGGGTGCAGGGGGGCTTGCCCCCCTGCTTTTATTTGAAGAAGTGTAATATGCTTTGTTTTTTATTTGTTTCTGTGGAATAAAGTACATGTTGCTTTCCTATGTTTTTTTTCGGTGTTATGGGACTCAATGTTTTAAGTTTTCAGTGTTCTGAATATACAAGATTTTGGTCTCAATGATTTGAATTTCAATGTTATGAGCTTTAAAAGTTCTAAAATGAATCTATACATATATATATATATATATATATATATATATATATATATATATATATATATATATGTATATATATATATATACACATATATGATACAAACTGAACTCACTCTCTGTGTATGTGTATGCATATATATAGACATATATATATATATATATATATAGAGAGAGAGAGAGAGAGAGAGATTCATGTATATATGTGTGTATGTATATATATATATATATATATATATATATATATATATAGATATATCTATGATAAAAAGTGAGCAAAATTATGAAGCTACTGATGGAAGACCGTAGCATAACACACTTAACACAAATAACTTGTCATAATTGTTGGGAGAATGCCTACTTGGCAAAGACCTGGTAATACTCATGTGTAAAATGTCAAATAATATAGAAGCAAATGACAGTTCATGTGCTAATGAGATCAAAGTAGAGTCTTATGTTCTTCTACCTATGACAGAAAAAAAGTGCATTAAGTAGATAGTGACTGGGTTGTAAACTAAGTTAAATTGCTGTGACTGGACTGTACCCATAGTCCTACAGTCCTACAGCTTTAGAAAGATAAAACAGTGGTCTGTTAATTTATGGAAATCAACAGAATAATACTTCTTGTCTTGTATTAGCACATTTCTTTAATCTAGAATTGATTGTCCTCTTCCTGTCACTTACATTTTGACTTTAATGATTTTCTGCCCAAGCCATTACTAATTCATTGATTAAGACTGTGTAGTATTCCCTTTCTTATTGCATCAATAACAGGAAAGAATGATATATGATGATTAACTTAAGTGAAGTAAAAGAGATTTCTCCCAGTAAATGAGCCTATAATTTAGGAAGAGCAGTTCTGTTTTGTTCTAGGCCTGGGACAGAAGGCTCACACTTTCATCTGGAATGAATTATCTAAGGATCATGGTAGTTTCCCAGTACATTTCCATGTGTTCTGTGGACCTACACAAGGAATATGTCTGTATAATCTAAAATGTGTTGTAGTATATGCTATAACAGTATAGAATCCAGAACATGTGTGGCAAGTCATTCTGCCAATAAAATTTGTAGAGTGAGAGTTTCACCTCTATTCTTTGCATTAAGAATAATGTATTCACAATTAAGTCTAGTATTTTTCATGAGTGTGTACCACCTGCCCCTGTTTTTGGAGGACAGTGCCTATTTGGAGAGTTGCTTCCTGTGGGGAAAACACATGAAAAACAACAAACGTCCTGAGATATTAGAATGAAAACTATTTCCTGTCATCCCACTTGTAGTTCTATAAAACAATTATTTTTTAGCTGAAATGTCATAATATTACATGTACCAATTTTAAACAACTGAAATTCTACAATAGTGTTTTTATTTTTTGGCAAAAAAAAAGAAGTTCAGTCATCTGCACTGACTGTGGGTCATACAAAATCTTACATTTCAAAAATATGTCCCACTTTGGCCATTTGAAAAGGTAGCTGTCCTAAGAGTGTAGTGCCTTCTCCCATGTTCAAGAACTTCATGGATAGGATATTAAAGTGCAGTCAGCTATTGAAAACATTGCAGCGTAATGGCATGAGAGTTTCTTCCTAGTTGTCTGCTAAATATGTAGACTTAATGTATGTCTCACATTTCAAATATGTACAAGAGAAAGTCCACAACTGAGTGTGAAGTGGTTGGGAGGAAAATTAAACAGATGATAATCAGACGCTGTAGGTGTGTGTGTGTGTGTGTGTGTGTGTGTGTGTGTGTGTGTGTGTGTGTGTGTGTGTGTGTGTGTGTGTGTGTGTGTGTGTGTGTGTGTGTGTGTGTGTGTGTGTGTGTTTGTGTATATGTGTCTCCCCGAATACAGTTTTCCAGCTCTCCTTGCATAAGCTTCAAGGGATCATGTGCATCACAAATGGAAATATGTCTTAAGAGAAGAAGAGGTATTTGCTGCCATTGATTTTATTGCATTGATCATTCTAGAATAGAAATAACCCTTTCCTCTAATTACAAGAAACACTTGAAGTTATTTATTGAGCATGCTTAGGCTTCTTCTGCCCAAAATGTCCTCAGACGAATAGTATACATCCAGTCCAAGATATTTCAAACCTACTTGTTCTGTAATTTTCACAAACCATCTTCTTATAACCTTATCACTCTTACTTATACTGTCTTACCCTGAGTCAATGCAGGTGGGCAGCTACAACAGTGATTGAAAATTTGTCCAGTGTTTTTTTTTTCAGTATTGCATCAGCCTTTAATGCCATAAACTCCAAAAAAAGGGGAAAATGAAGCCAAGAACTTAGAAACAAAACCAGGAAGCGTCACCAGCAGCTGAAGTATTAATCCTTTATTAGGAACAAACACCACACTTAAAAAACAAGCGCTTCCGCTCGGTGAAATACCGAGCTTTTTCAAGTTGTTCTTGTATTCAAATAGTCTGTATTATATACAGAGAACAAAAAACCACGTGATTCATTTACTTAATTAACTTAATTAGTTCATTCCATCAGGAGTACAATTAAGATTTCAAACAGTAAAAATTCCATACTAGAAATGTTAAAATTGTAAATAAAAACAGAAATGAAGGTATGTTTAAGAATATAATATATAATAAACCCATTCTATGTACAATAAAATATCCAGTGGTTTTCGTGTAAGCGTTCATGTATTCTACTTGAATTATCAAACCAACCCCCACAACCAATTGTAGCTTGTCATTCTAAAATAAAATAAAGATGTGTATGTGTGTACACAAGCAACTATTACTAAAGTGCCACTACTAGCTCATAAAGATAAAAATGTTAAAAGGTTGAAAAGTGTGTTCAGTAAACCTATTAATTAATAAATATGTAACCTTAAAAAATCAAGGTGTGAACATTATGTTAAAATCTATTAAAATCATTAGATCCATAAATATAAATAACAGTAAATAATCATAAAAAGTTGGGTAAATTAAAATAAAAATAGACCACTTAGTCCATCAAAACTGAACAAGTACCATGAACTAAATATAAATATAAATATGTAAGTATGTAATGGAAAGTGCTTGTGCTTTTGTGTGGATAGTATAATATCTAATATGGACCAAGTCCGACCTGAAATAAACACTACAGTTGAGCCATCCTGAGTTTAAGGACACTACTAATATTAATGTTATCATTAAGGCCAGGGGGCTTACCAGCGTCTAGTCTCAATTGCCACAAAAGTTCACGATATTCCAGTGTCGTCTCCCAGTCATCACCCCTGGCATCTGGTATTACTTGTTCTAACACCATGAATTTTAAGTGCATTTTAGGGCAGAATGCAGAATGTTTAAAGAAAGCATTGGTTTCTTTTTCTTTAGAAACCTCATAAAAGTGCTCATAGATCCTTTTTCTAAGAGATCTCTCTGTCTTTCCTATGTAAAAACTGGAACACACTACACATACCCCTAGATACACCACTCCCTTGGTTGCACAATTGAAATAACAACTAGCTTTGAAAAAGAATGTTCTTGATGGAATGAATATAGTCGAATCATTAAGAATGGCAGTACATTGCTTGCAGGCACCACATTTAAAAGTGCCTGGTTTGTGAATATCTAATGTAGATTTACCCGTACTTTTCTTTTCAAACCATTGTTTAAGGTTGACATCTCTTTTCCTTACAAAGCTAGGGTGCTGGTGAACAAAATTATTCAATTCATCATGTAAAGTGAGTACCGGCCAGTGTTTCTGTATCACATTCGCAATCTCAGAAGAACTCAAAGAGTAAGTGTAAATTAAATTATTGTGTAATCTTGAGTTGGCTTCAACTACATGTTCAAGGGTCTGAGAAGTGGTCTCTAGAAACGAAGTTAACCTTGCTACATCTAAAATAAATTTTTTGCTTACTGACCATCTACTCCAGGGTGTGATTAATGAAAAATTATTTAATTATTTACACGTGAATAAACCTAGAACCCCTGTCATTTTTGGAATTCCAAAAATGCATAAAGGGCTATATCCATTAAAATTTAGACCTATAGTCTCTGGAGCAGGTAGTGTAACTGAGCCACTTGGCAAGTTTATTGATTATATAACTAAAAACTTTGTTTCCACCTTAACGAACATTTGTAAGGACTCCTGGGACTTTCTCAAAGGTATTCAATCAGTGTTTTATAAGGTAGAATTGTTGATGATTACTATAGATATAGTGGAACTATTTCCTAGTATCCCCCACTGTACGGGGTTAGAATGGTTTAATGAGGTACTAAGTTCTGAGGCTCACCTAGGAAGTAAAGTTACCAATTTGATAAGAGAATTTATGGAAATTGTACTAGAAAATAATTTTATATACTTTAATGTGGAGTTTTACAGACAGAAGAAGGGGGTAGCCATGGGCGCCTCATGTGCTTCACTTTACGCCAATCTAGTTTTGCACAGATGGGAACAGAAATGTATCTTTTCAACTGATTGGGTTAAATTTATTACCCACTATAAGAGATATTTAGATGATATTTGCATTTTATGGAATGGATCGTTGGAGCAGTTCCATGAGTTTTTTAATTATTTAAATTCTACTACTTCTTTCTTATCTTTTGCACACAATATCAGTCCTAGTGAACTTCACTATCTGGATGTGACCTTATATAAAGATAATTCTAAACAAGTGTTCCAATCCAAGCTTTTCAGGAAACCAAGTTTTTCTAATTCATACCTCCATTTTGAAAGCGGACACCCCTTTTACCAAAAGAGAGGTATTATAAAGGGCCAATTTATTCGTGCTTCTAGAATGTGTAGTACTCTTAGAGACTTCATGGAAGAATTAGAAACCTTGAACAGACTATTTTTGAAAGAGGTTACCCAGCTCCTTTAGTGACCAATTTGGCAGAAGAAATAATATCTAACAGGGACACCAAATACCCACCTTTTGCTAAGTAAAGGACCTTCTCAGACCCTTGAACATGTAGTTGAAGCCGACTCAAGATTACACAATAATTTAATTTACACTTACTCTTTGAGTTCTTCTGAGATTGAGAATGTGATACGGAAACACTGGCCGGTACTCACTTTACATGATGAATTGAATAATTTTGTTCACCCACACCCTAGCTTTGTAAGGAAAAGAGATGTCCACCTTAAACAATGGTTTGAAAAGAAAAGTACAGGTAAATCTACATTAGATATTCACAAACCAGGCACTTTTAAATGTGGTGCCTGCAAGCAATGTACTGCCATTCTTAATGATTCGACTATATTCATTCCATCAAGAAAATTCTTTTTCAAAGCTAGTTGTTATTTCAATTGTGCAACCAAGGGAGTGGTGTATCTAGGGGTATGTGTAGTGTGTTCCAGTTTTTACATAGGAAAGACAGAGAGATCTCTTAGAAAAAGGATCTATGAGCACTTTTATGAGGTTTCTAAAGAAAAAGAAACCAATGCTTTCTTTAAACATTCTGCATTCTGCCCTAAAATGCAGTTAAAATTCATGGTGTTAGAACAAGTAATACCAGATGCCAGGGGTGGTGACTGGGAGACGACACTGGAATATCGTGAACTTTTGTGGCAATTGAGACTAGACGCTGGTAAGCCACCTGGCCTTAATGATAACATTAATATTAGTAGTGTCCTTAAACTCAGGATGGCTCGACTGTAGTGTTTATTTCTGGTCGGACTTGGTCCATATTAGATATTATACTATCCACACAAAAGCACAAGCACTTTCCATTACATACTTACATATTTATATTTATATTTAGTTCATGGTACTTGTTCAGTTTTGATGGACTAAGTAGTCTATTTTTATTTTAATTTACCCAAATGTTATGATTATTTACTGTTATTTATATTTATGGATCTAATGATTTTAATAGATTTTAACATAATGTTCACAACTTGATTTTTTAAGGTTACATATTTATTAATTAATAGGTTTACTGAACACACTTTTCAACCTTTTAACGTTTTTATCTTTAAGAGCTAGTAGTAGCACTTTAGTAATAGTTGCCTGTGTACACACATACACATCTTTATTTTATTTTAGAACGACAAGCTACAATTGTTTGTGGGGGTTGGTTTGATAATTCAAGTAGAATACATGAACGCTTACACGAAAACGATTGGATATTTTATTGTACATAGAATGGGTTTATTATATATTATATTCTTAAACATACCTTCGTTTCTGTTTTTATTTACAATTTTAACATTTCTAGTATGGAACTTTTACTGTTTGAAATCTTAATTGTACTCCTGATGGAATGAACTAATTAAGTTAATTAAGTAAATGAATCATGTGGTTTTCTGTTCTCTGTATATAATACGGACTACATGAATACAAGAACATCTTGAAAAAGCTCGGTATTTCACCGAGCGAAAGCGCTTGTTTTTTAAGTGTGGTGTTTGTTCCTAATAAAGGATTAATACTTCAGCTGCTGGTGACGCTTCCTGGTTTTGTTTCTAAGTTCTTGCCTTCATTTTCCCCTTTTTTTGGAGTTCCTGGTAACATTTTTATGGCCAAGGGAGCTGAACCAACTGACTTTAATGATCCCCCTTCAAATAATGAGGAACCACTGTGATGATGGTCCGATTACTCGTTCAGAATTCAACCAGGTTTTAGCTACATTAACTCAGCTTACTAATACTCTCAGCGCTATGAAGACCAATCCACCCTCAGCATTAGCTGGTAATCAGCAACATGCATTAGAGCAGAGGAAGAAACGCCCTCCGAATGCAACGGCAGGAAGAGCATTGACTTCACCACTTGATTTTCCGGGCAATTCAACACATGGTATAGCTGTTAGTCGCGAACAGGGAACTAATATGCAAGGACTACAAACAGACTCAACGGATCCACAATCACAAAGTTTAAATTTTAATATTTGGACAGAACGTCAATTCACATTCAACCAAGGTACTGTTATATCTAACACTACTAATAATATTGAGAATGATTTTGACATTCTGAGAGATAAACTTTACGCTTATAAAAGCAATCAACTAGAGATTAATTATCTTAAAGAATGTGTGTCAGTTAAGCGTGTACCGACGGGCCAACGCTTTTACAAGTTCCCGATGAATGTACAGCAGGGAACTCTGTATTACAACAAATTATGTGAAATTTTCGACAAGGCTGGCTTGGAAGTTCTGAATTTAATGATAGCAGAGTATGAGGCGAAAGCCAATACTCTGCTAAATGAACTCACTATGTTAAATAATTCTTTGGTTAAAGACTCTGATTTTTTATATGTTAAAATCAATTATGACAATGTTTTTAAAGAGGTGGATCAATTTTGTGTAAAGATTTTAAATCGCAGAATGCGTAAATTAGAGAGAGATTTGATAGAGTATAGAGTGAGTGTGGCTTATCCTGTTCCTGGTAAAGTACGTAGAGCCAACAACCAAATGCACGAGTTTGATAACCAAAGTGCTGTATTTGATAAACATTCTGGTGTTTTTGTTCAACCATTACGGAGGATTGAGAGATTGGCAGAAAAAGAAAGGAAAAATTCTTACCAGGATTTTCAACAACCCCCAGACAGAGTAGGGGGGAGGGGGCAGAGATATTACCAACAAGGCTGGAACAACAGACACAAATAGTTCCACACAACACCAGTTCAGACTTAAGAAGGTTAGTTGAATTTTGTTATGAGACTATAGAGGATTGTACTATTGTCAGAAAAGATAATTTTGCTATTTATAATTATACGGACATGGAGGTAAATTACTGCACTTTTGGGTTATTTACTCGAGGTTTTCAGTACGTTCCCCTGCGACCTTTTAATTTAACTAATGCTCTTGTTGATTTAAAACTTTTTGCAAGACAGTTAAACTTAGCTTTACATTTCAAAGGGCAAGCATATGTCAAGAACGAACTTACTCGAACTAGTACATTTAACCCTCCCATCCACCCATCTATCAAAGTACTTGAGGAGTTAGTAGAGAGAGATCTCAGGATTTTGCATTTTCAGAATATACATTCACCTCCTATTAATTTGAAAGGAGATGAAGCTCTCTTAGTCGATTATTTTAAGGATAAAAACATAAGAGTTATGAAACCTGACAAGGGTGGTGGTGTCGTTCTTATGTACAACTCTGACTATGATGCCCACCTTTTTGGATGTTACAGGATTCTGATCAATATGAAGTGGTCTCTAGAAATGAAGTTAACCTTGCTACATCTAAAATAAATTTTTTGCTTACTGACCATCTACTCCAGGGTGTGATTAATGAAAAATTATTTAATTATTTACACGTGAATAAACCTAGAACCCCTGTCATTTTTGGAATTCCAAAAACGCATAAAGGGCTATATCCATTAAAATTTAGACCTATAGTCTCTGGAGCAGGTAGTGTAACTGAGCCACTTGGCAAGTTTATTGATTATATAACTAAAAATTTTGTTTCCACTTTAACGAACATTTGTAAGGACTCCTGGGACTTTCTCAAAGGTATTCAATCAGTGTTTTATAAGGTAGAATTGTTGATGATTACTATAGATATAGTGGAACTATTTCCTAGTATCCCCCACTGTACGGGGTTAGAATGGTTTAATGAGGTACTAAGTTCTGAGGCTCACCTAGGAAGTAAAGTTACCAATTTGATAACAGAATTTATGGAAATTGTACTAGAAAATAATTTTATATACTTTAATGGGGAGTTTTACAGACAGAAGAAGGGGGTAGCCATGGGCGCCTCCTGTGCTTCACTTTACGCCAATCTAGTTTTGCACAGATGGGAACAGAAATTTATCTTTTCAACTGATTGGGTTAAATTTATTACCCACTATAAGAGATATTTAGATGATATTTGCATTTTATGGAATGGATCGTTGGAGCAGTTCCATGAGTTTTTTAATTATTTAAATTCTACTACTTCTTTCTTATCTTTTACACACAATATCAGTCCTAGTGAACTTCACTATCTGGATGTGACCTTATATAAAGATAATTCTAAACAAGTATTCCAATCCAAGCTTTTCAGGAAACCAAGTTTTTCTAATTCATACCTCCATTTTGAAAGCGGACCCCCCCCTTTTACCAAAAGAGAGGTATTATAAAGGGCCAATTTATTCGTGCTTCTAGAATGTGTAGTACTCTTAGAGACTTCATGGAAGAATTAGAAACCTTGAAGAGACTATTTTTTGAAAGAGGTTACCCAGTTCCTTTAGTGACCAGTTTGGCAGAAGAAATAATATCTAACAGGGACACCAAATACCCACCTTTTGCTAAGTAAAGGACCTTCTCAGACCCTTGAACATGTAGTTGAAGCCGACTCAAGATTACACAATAATTTAATTTACACTTACTCTTTGAGTTCTTCTGAGATTGAGAATGTGATACGGAAACACTGGCCGGTACTCACTTTACATGATGAATTGAATAATTTTGTTCACCCACACCCTAGCTTTGTAAGGAAAAGAGATGTCAACCTTAAACAACGGTTTGAAAAGAAAAGTACAGGTAAATCTACATTAGATATTCACAAACCAGGCACTTTTAAATGTGGTGCCTGCAAGCAATGTACTGCCATTCTTAATGATTCGACTATATTCATTCCATCAAGAACATTCTTTTTCAAAGCTAGTTGTTATTTCAATTGTGCAACCAAGGGAGTGGTGTATCTAGGGGTATGTGTAGTGTGTTCCAGTTTTTACATAGGAAAGACAGAGAGATCTCTTAGAAAAAGGATCTATGAGCACTTTTATGAGGTTTCTAAAGAAAAAGAAACCAATGCTTTCTTTAAACATTCTGCATTCTGCCCTAAAATGCACTTAAAATTCATGGTGTTAGAACAAGTAATACCAGATGCCAGGGGTGATGACTGGGAGACGACACTGGAATATCGTGAACTTTTGTGGCAATTGAGACTAGATGCTGGTAAGCCACCTGGCCTTAATGATAACATTAATATTAGTAGTGTCCTTAAACTCAGGATGGCTCGACTGTAGTGTTTATTTCAGGTTGGACTTGGTCCATATTAGATATTATACTATCCACACAAAAGCACAAGCACTTTCCATTACATACTTACATATTTATATTTATATTTAGTTCATGGTACTTGTTCAGTTTTGATGGACTAAGTGGTCTATTTTTATTTTAATTTACCCAAATTTTATGATTATTTACTGTTATTTATATTTATGGATCTAATGATTTTAATAGATTTTAACATAATGTTCACAACTTGATTTTTTAAGGTTACATATTTATTAATTAATAGGTTTACTGAACACACTTTTCAACCTTTTAACATTTTTATCTTTAAGAGCTAGTAGTGGCACTTTAGTAATAGTTGCTTGTGTACACACATACACATCTTTATTTTATTTTAGAACGACAAGCTACAATTGGTTGTGGGGGTTGGTTTGATAATTCAAGTAGAATACATGAACGCTTACACGAAAACCATTGGATATTTTATTGTACATAGAATGGGTTTATTATATATTATATTCTTAAACATACCTTCGTTTCTGTTTTTATTTACAATTTTAACATTTCTAGTATGGAATTTTTACTGTTTGAAATCTTAATTGTACTCCTGATGGAATGAACTAATTAAGTTAATTAAGTAAATGAATCACGTGGTTTTCTGTTCTCTGTATATAATACAGACTACTTGAATACAAGAACAACTTGAAAAAGCTCGGTATTTCACCGAGCGAAAGCGCTTGTTTTTTAAGTGTGGTGTTTGTTCCTAATAAAGGATTAATACTTCAGCTGCTGGTGACGCTTCCTGGTTTTGTTTCTAAGTTCTTGGCTTCGTTTTCCCCTTTTTTTGGAGTTCCTGGTAACGTTTTTATGGCCGAGGGAGCTGACCCAACTGACTTTGCTGATACTCCTCAAATAATGAGGAACCACTGTGATGATGGTCCGATTACTCGTTCAGAATTCAACCAGGTTTTAGCTACATTAACTCAGCTTACTAATACTCTCAACGCTATGAAGACCAATCCGCCCTCAGCGTTGCCTGGTAATCAGCAACATGCATTAGAGCAGAGGAAGAAACGCCCTCCGAATGCAACGGCAGGAAGTGCATTGACTTCACCACTTGATTTTCCGGGCAATTCAACACTTGGTATAGCTGTTAGTCGCGAACAGGGAACTAATATGCAAGGACTACAAACAGACTCAATGGATCCACAATCACAAAGTTTTAATTTTAATATTTGGACAGAACGTCAATTCACATTCAACCAAGGTACTGTTATATCTAACACTACTAATAATATTGAGAATGACTTTGACATTCTGAGAGATAAACATTATGCTTATAAAAGCAATCAACTAGAGATTAATTATATTAAAGAATGTGTGTCAGTTAAGCGTGTACCGAAGGGTCTACGCTTTTACAAGTTCCGAAACAATGTACAGCAGGGAACTCTGTATTACAACAAATTATGTGAAATTTTCGACAAGGCTGGCTTGGAAGTTCTGAATGTAATGATAGCAGAGTATGAGGCGAAAGCCAATACTCTGCTAAATGAACTCACTATGTTAAATAATTCTTTGGTTAAAGACTCTGATTTTTTATATGTTAAAATCAATTATGACAATGTTTTTAAAGAGGTGGATCAATTTTGTGTAAAGATTTTAAATCGCAAAATGCGTAAATTAGAGAGAGATTTGATAGAGTATAGAGTGGGTGTGGCTTATCCTGTTCCTGGTAAAGTACGTAGAGCCAACAACCAAATGCACGAGTTTGATAACCAAAGTGCTGTATTTGATAAACATTCTGGTGTTTTTGTTCAACCATTACGTAGGAGTGAGAGATTGGCAGAAAAAGAAAGGAAAAATTCTTACCAGGATTTTCAACAACCCCCAGACAGAGTAGGGGGGAGGGGGCTGAGATATTACCAACAAGGCTGGAACAACAGACACAAATAGTTCCACACAACACCAGTTCAGACTTAAGAACGTTAGATGAATTTTGTTATGAGACTATAGAGGATTGTACGATTGTCAGAAAAGATAATTTTGCTATTTATAATTATACAGACATGGAGGTAAATTACTGCAGCTTTGGGTTATTTACTCGAGGTTTTCACTACGTTCCCCTGCGACCTTTTAATTTAACTAATGCTCTTGTTGATTTAAAACTTTTTGCAAGACAGTTAAACTTAACTTTACATTTCAAAGGGCAAGCATATGTCAAGAACGAACTTACTCGAACTAGTACATTTAACCCTCCCATCCACCCATCTATCAAAGTACTTGAGGAGTTAGTAGAGAGAGATCTCAGGATTTTGCATTTTCAGAATATACATTCACTTCCTATTAATTTGAAAGGAGATGAGGCTCTCTTAGTCGATTATTTTAAGGATAAAAAAATAAGAGTTATGAAACCTGACAAGGGTGGTGGTGTCGTTCTTATGTACAACTCTGACTATGATGCCCACCTTTTTGGGATGTTACAGGATTCTGATCAATATGAAGTGGTCTCTAGAAACGAAGTTAACCTTGCTACATCTAAAATAAATTTTTTGCTTACTGACCATCTACTCCAGGGTGTGATTAATGAAAAATTATTTAATTATTTACACGTGAATAAACCTAGAACCCCTCTCATTTTTGGAATTCCAAAAACGCATAAAGGGCTATATCCATTAAAATTTAGACCTATAGTCTCTGGAGCAGGTAGTGTAACTGAGCCACTTGGCAAGTTTATTGATTATATAACTAAAAACTTTGTTTCCACCTTAACGAACATTTGTAAGGACTCCTGGGACTTTCTCAAAGGTATTCAATCAGTGTTTTATAAGGTAGAATTGTTGATGATTACTATAGATATAGTGGAACTATTTCCTAGTATCCCCCACTGTACGGGGTTAGAATGGTTTAATGAGGTACTAAGTTCTGAGGCTCACCTAGGAAGTAAAGTTACCAATTTGATAACAGAATTTATGGAAATTGTACTAGAAAATAATTTTATATACTTCAATGGGGAGTTTTACAGACAGAAGAAGGGGGTAGCCATGGGCGCCTCCTGTGCTTCACTTTACGCCAATCTAGTTTTGCACAGATGGGAACAGAAATTTATCTTTTCAACTGATTGGGTTAAATTTATTACCCACTATAAGAGATATTTAGATGATATTTGCATTTTATGGAATGGATTGTTGGAGCAGTTCCATGAGTTTTTTAATTATTTAAATTCTACTACTTCTTTCTTATCTTTTGCACACAATATCAGTCCTAGTGAACTTCACTATCTGGATGTGACCTTATATAAAGATAATTCTAAACAAGTGTTCCAATCCAAGCTTTTCAGGAAACCAAGTTTTTCTAATTCATACCTCCATTTTGAAAGCGGACACCCCTTTTACCAAAAGAGATGTATTATAAAGGGCCAATTTATTCGTGCTTCTAGAATGTGTAGTACTCTTAGAGACTTCATGGAAGAATTAGAAACCTTGAAGAGACTATTTTTTGAAAGAGGTTACCCAGTTCCTTTAGTGACCAGTTTGGCAGAAGAAATAATATCTAACAGGGACACCAAATACCCACCTTTTGCTAGGTAAAGGACCTTCTCAGACCCTTGAACATGTAGTTGAAGCCAACTCAAGATTACACAATAATTTAATTTACACTTACTCTTTGAGTTCTTCTGAGATTGAGAATGTGATATGGAAACACTGGCCGGTACTCACTTTACATGATGAATTGAATAATTTTGTTCACCCACACCCTAGCTTTGTAAGGAAAAGAGATGTCAACCTTGAACAATGGTTTGAAAAGAAAAGTACAGGTAAATCTACATTAGATATTCACAAACCAGGCACTTTTAAATGTGGTGCCTGCAAGCAATGTACTGCCATTCTTAATGATTCGACTATATTCATTCCATCAAGAAAATTCTTTTTCAAAGCTAGTTGTTATTTCAATTGTGCAACCAAGGGAGTGGTGTATCTAGGGGTATGTGTAGTGTGTTCCAGTTTTTACATAGGAAAGACAGAGAGATCTCAAAAGGATCTACGAGCACTTTTATGAGGTTTCTAAAGAAAAAGAAACCAATGCTTTCTTTAAACATTCTGCATTCTGCCCTAAAATGCAGTTAAAATTCATGGTGTTAGAACAAGTAATACCAGATGCCAGGGGTGGTGACTGGGAGACGACACTGGAATATCGTGAACTTTTGTGGCAATTGAGACTAGATGCTGGTAAGCCACCTGGCCTTAATGATAACATTAATATTAGTAGTGTCCTTAAACTCAGGATGGCTCGACTGTAGTGTTTATTTCAGGTTGGACTTGGTCCATATTAGATATTATACTATCCACACAAAAGCACAAGCACTTTCCATTACATACTTACATATTTATATTTATATTTAGTTCATGGTACTTGTTCAGTTTTGATGGACTAAGTGGTCTATTTTTATTTTAATTTACCCAAATTTTATGATTATTTACTGTTATTTATATTTATGGATCTAATGATTTTAATAGATTTTAACATAATGTTCACAACTTGATTTTTTAAGGTTACATATTTATTAATTAATAGGTTTACTGAACACACTTTTCAACCTTTTAACATTTTTATCTTTAAGAGCTAGTAGTGGCACTTTAGAAATAGCTGCTTGTGTACACACATACACATCTTTATTTTATTTTAGAACGACAAGCTACAATTGGTTGTGGGGGTTGGTTTGATAATTCAAGTAGAATACATGAACGCTTACACGAAAACCATTGGATATTTTATTGTACATAGAATGGGTTTATTATATATTATATTCTTAAACATACCTTCGTTTCTGTTTTTATTTACAATTTTAACATTTCTAGTATGGAATTTTTACTGTTTGAAATCTTAATTGTACTCCTGATGGAATGAACTAATTCAGTTAATTAAGTAAATGAATCACGTGGTTTTCTGTTCTCTGTATAAAATAGGGACTACTTGAATACAAGAACAACTTGAAAAAGCTCGGTATTTCACCGAGCGAAAGCGCTTGTTTTTTAAGTGTGGTGTTTGTTCCTAATAAAGGATTAATACTTCAGCTGCTGGTGACGCTTCCTGGTTTTGTTTCTAAGTTCTTGGCTTCGTTTTCCCCTTTTTTTGGAGTTCCTGGTAATGTTTTTATGGCCAAGGGAGCTGACCCAACTGACTTTGCTGGTACTCCTCAAATAATGAGGAACCACTGTGATGATGGTCCGATTACTCGTTCAGAATTCAACCAGGTTTTAGCTACATTAACTCAGCTTACTAATACTCTCAACGCTATGAAGACCAATCCGCCCTCAGCATTGCCTGGTAATCAGCAACATGCATTAGAGCAGAGGAAGAAACGCCCTCCAAATGCAACGGCAGGAAGAGCATTGACTTCACCACTTGATTTTCCGGGCAATTCAACACATGGTATAGCTGTTAGTCGCAAACAGGGAACTAATATGCAAGGACTACAAACAGACTCAACGGATCCACAATCACAAAGTTTTAATTTTAATATTTGGACAGAACGTCAATTCACATTCAACCAAGGTACTGTTATATCTAACACTACTAATAATATTGAGAATGATTTTGACATTCTGAGAGATAAACTTTACGCTTATAAAAGCAATCAACTAGAGATTAATTATCTTAAAGAATGTGTGTCAGTTAAGCGTGTACCGACGGGTCTACGCTTTTACAATTTCCCGAACAATGTACAGCAGGGAACTCTGTATTACAACAAATTATGTGAAATTTTCGACAAGGCTGGCTTGGAAGTTCTGAATGTAATGATAGCAGAGTATGAGGCGAAAGCCAATACTCTGCTAAATGAACTCACTATGTTAAATAATTCTTTGGTTAAAGACTCTGATTTTTTATCTGTTAAAATCAATTATGACAATGTTTTTAAAGAGGTGGATCAATTTTGTGTAAAGATTTTAAATCGCAGAATGCGTAAATTAGAGAGAGATTTGATAGAGTATAGAGAGTGTGTGGCTTATCCTGTTCCTGGTAAAGTACGTAGAGCCAACAACCAAATGCACAAGTTTGATAACCAAAGTGCTGTATTTGATAAACATTCTGATGTTTTTGTTCAACCATTACATAGGAGTGAGAGATTGGCAGAAAAAGAAAGGAAAAATTCTTACCAGGATTTTCAACAACCCCCAGACAGAGTAGGGGGGAGGGGGCAGAGATATTACCAACAAGGCTGGAACAACAGACACAAATAGTTCCACACAACACCAGTTCAGACTTAAGAAGGTTAGATGAATTTTGTTATGAGACTATAGAGGATTGTACTATTGTCAGAAAAGATAATTTTGCTATTTATAATTATACGGACATGGAGGTAAATTACTGCAGCTTTGGGTTATTTACTCGAGGTTTTCACTACGTTCCCCTGCGACCTTTTAATTTAACTAATGCTCTTGTTGATTTAAAACTTTTTGCAAGACAGTTAAACTTAGCTTTACATTTCAAAGGGCAAGCATATGTCAAGAACGAACTTACTCGAACTAGTACATTTAACCCTCCCATCCACCCATCTATCAAAGTACTTGAGGAGTTAGTAGAGAGAGATCTCAGGATTTTGCATTTTCAGAATATACATTCACCTCCTATTAATTTGAAAGGAGATGAAGCTCTCTTAGTCGATTATTTTAAGGATAAAAACATAAGAGTTATGAAACCTGACAAGGGTGGTGGTGTCGTTCTTATGTACAACTCTGACTATGATGCCCACCTTTTTGGATGTTACAGGATTCTGATCAATATGAAGTGGTCTCTAGAAACGAAGTTAACCTTGCTACATCTAAAATAAATTTTTTGCTTACTGACCATCTACTCCAGGGTGTGATTAATGAAAAATTATTTAATTATTTACACGTGAATAAACCTAGAACCCCTGTCATTTTTGGAATTCCAAAAACGCATAAAGGGCTATATCCATTAAAATTTAGAACTATAGTCTCTGTAGCAGGTAGTGTAACTGAGCCACTTGGCAAGTTTATTGATTATATAACTAAAGACTTTGTTTCCACCTTAACGAACATTTGTAAAGACTCCGGGGACTTTCTCAAAGGTATTCAATCAGTGTTTTATAAGGTAGAATTGTTGATGATTACTATAGATATAGTGGAACTATTTCCTAGTATCCCCCACTGTACGGGGTTAGAATGGTTTAATGAGGTACTAAGTTCTGAGGCTCACCTAGGAAGTAAAGTTACCAATTTGATAACAGAATTTATGGAAATTGTACTAGAAAATAATTTTATATACTTTAATGGGGAGTTTTACAGACAGAAGAAGGGGGTAGCCATGGGCGCCTCCTGTGCTTCACTTTACGCCAATCTAGTTTTGCACAGATGGGAACAGAAATGTATCTTTTCAACTGATTGGGTTAAATTTATTACCCACTATAAGAGATATTTAGATGATATTTGCATTTTATGGAATGGATCGTTGGAGCAGTTCCATGAGTTTTTTAATTATTTAAATTCTACTACTTCTTTCTTATCTTTTACACACCATATCAGTCCTAGTGAACTTCACTATCTGGATGTGACCTTATATAAAGATAATTCTAAACAAGTGTTCCAATCCAAGCTTTTCAGGAAACCAAGTTTTTCTAATTCATACCTCCATTTTGAAAGCGGACTCCCCTTTTACCAAAAGAGAGGTATTATAAAGGGCCAATTTATTCGTGCTTTTAGAATGTGTAGTACTCTTAGAGACTTCATGGAAGAATTAGAAACCTTGAAGAGACTATTTTTTGAAAGAGGTTACCCAGGTCCTTTAGTGACCAGTTTGGCAGAAGAAATAATATCTAACAGGGACACCAAATACCCACCTTTTGCTAGGTAAAGGACCTTCTCAGACCCTTGAACTTGTAGTAGAAGCCAACTCAAGATTACACAATAGTTTAATTTACACTTGCTCTTTGAGTTCTTCTGAGATTGAGAATGTGATACGGAAACACTGGCCGGTACTCACTTTACATGATGAATTGAATAATTTTGTTCACCCACACCCTAGCTTTGTAAGGAAAAGAGATGTCAACCTTAAACAATGGTTTGAAAAGAAAAGTACAGGTAAATCTACATTAGATATTCACAAACCAGGCACTTTTAAATGTGGTGCCTGCAAGCAATGTACTGCCATTCTTAATGATTCGACTATATTCATTCCATCAAGAAAATTATTTTTCAAAGCTAGTTGTTATTTCAATTGTGCAACCAAGGGAGTGGTGTATCTAGGGGTATGTGTAGTGTGTTCCAGTTTTTACATAGGAAAGACAGAGAGATCTCTTAGAAAAAGGATCTATGAGCACTTTTATGATGTTTCTAAAGAAAAAGAAACCAATGCTTTCTTTAAACATTCTGCATTCTGCCCTAAAATGCAGTTAAAATTCATGGTGTTAGAACAAGTAATACCAGATGCCAGGGGTGGTGACTGGGAGACGACACTGGAATATCGTGAACTTTTGTGGCAATTGAGACTAGACGCTGGTAAGCCACCTGGCCTTAATGATAACATTAATATTAGTAGTGTCCTTAAACTCAGGATGGCTCAACTGTAGTGTTTATTTCAGTTTGGACTTGGTCTATAGTAGATATTATACTATCCACACAAAAGCACAAGCACTTTCCATTACATACTTACATATTTATATTTATATTTAGTTCATGGTACTTGTTCAGTTTTGATGGACTAAGTGGTCTATTTTTATTTTAATTTACCCAAATTTTTATGATTTACTGTTATTTATATTTATGGATCTAATGATTTTAATAGATTTTAACGTAATGTTCACACCTTGATTTTTTAAGGTTACATATTTATTAATTAATAGGTTTACTGAACACACTTTTCAACCTTTTAACATTTTTATCTTTAAGAGCTAGTAGTGGCACTTTAGTAATAGTTGGTTGTGTACACACATACACATCTTTATTTTATTTTAGAACGACAAGCTACAATTGGTTGTGGGGGTTGGTTTGATAATTCAAGTAGAATACATGAACGCTTACACGAAAACCATTGGATATTTTATTGTACATAGAATGGGTTTATTATATATTATATTCTTAAACATACCTTTGTTTCTGTTTTTATTTACATTTTTAACATTTCTAGTATGGAATTTTTACTGTTTGAAATCTTAATTGTACTCCAGATGGAATGAACTAATTAAGTTAATTAAGTAAATGAATCACGTGGTTTTCTGTTCTCTGTATATAATACAGACTACTTGAATACAAGAACAACTTGAAAAAGCTTGGTATTTCACCGAGCAAAAGCACTTGTTTTTTAAGTGTGGTGTTTGTCTTTAATGCCATAAACCTGAAAATAGTTATAAAAATGGGAAACCCAGCACCCCAATACCAATTTCTGTTCTTAGCTCTTCCACATCCAGCAGACTATTTATTACAATACAACATAGAGACATCCATTCATCCATCCATGTATCAGAACTTCAGTTTCTGATATTTTAGATATTTTACCCAAGACTATGAACCTTCCCCAATCTTGATTCTTAAAAGTTCAAAAATGAAATTTCAGTCCACTGTATGAAAAAATGTTCTAATATGAAACACTACTAATTCTACCTGGTGTATTCTACCTATCCCATTCCATTTTATTGAACTGGCTTATGTCCACAATTTATTAATACTTTACTACCTGTTTGCGTATCTACCCTGTCCACTTTTTTCTGTCTTTATTAGAACCTTACACAAATGTCTTATCAACACTTTGGTCTTTGTCATTAAGTTAAACAATGAGCTTGTTGTGTGGTTTCTAGGACCTCTATGATCTATCTTTCCTGTAGACAACAAAACTGCACAGTTATTCTCAGTGCAGTTCTACCATTCATAATATAGTTGTATTCCTCACTTAAGATTGCAATTACGGTCTCCATTCTATAATTATAAAACTTTGGTAAGCAGCTAGACATTCCACGTTTCCACCTTTTATTTTCCTGATAAACACTCTCATTACAAGTACTGAGTTGGCATGTGTTGTTTCATATTTTATTCATAGGTCAAGTATTTTTGCAGCAAATTAAGGAAGGAGATATATAAGAAAGGGATAGAGATGGATGAAGGGATTTGTGTGGCAGGATAAGAGGTCAAACGTGGTTTGAGAAAAGATGCCTTCTTCCAAGAAACTTAAGGGGAATAGTGGTTCCTGAAATATAGTACTATTCCAAAGCAATGGCAATGTTTTCCTATGCTACGCATCAATCCAATATGTATCAGGCCCACTGGAAGGAGATGTTAATATCAAAAGCTCTAGAAATTAGGAAAGAAGACTTATTTGAATTATTTTGGAAAGAAAAAGAGAAGAATCCTAGAGAAACTTTAATATAAGATCTTAAAAGCAATCTAAAAAGAATATTTGCAAATAAAATATTGAAACAGTGGAAAGGTGACCAATTTCCAATAGGGACATCAAAATTAAAGTGAAAAAAAAAACAATCAATAGGTGGATAGTGGGCTCAAGCCACTCTAGAGATATGCTATTGGCATTAACTACAGGATGAGTGGGGAATCACAGGTTGGCAAACAGTAAAGTTAAAATATGAGATGTCAGAAAGGAGAAAAGTTCCAACATGACAACCTGGTAAAACAACTATGCATGGCTAATTAGGTTGGAAAGCAAAAAGAGAAGTAGTCTGCAAAAGTGAAATGGATGGTAGAGATTAGAGGAAGGATGGCGAGAATCCCTAATATCCTGAACTGCACGGGTACTATAATGAATAAAACCAATTTTGTCAATAAGGAGAGGAAAAATAGAGATATCCGACAAATATTGAGTGGGGATCACTTGGATAATAACAGTAACAATTAAGACCAGAAAATGCAGACTCTTTCGGTGGAAATCCCAGCAGAAATATCTTTATGCCCTGGCTAGATTAAAGAAAATATTCCTGGGTGCCAAGATGTCAGGATGGAAGCAAGGGGAGCATGGAGCTACATCTTCTGGAGATGTCAAAACGTTATTACATTATAAGACCAACATAGAGCAATTACTAAGGAAATTACTATGAGAGAATCTGTTCTTATCAAGAGGCCTATATTTCACAACAGTAAGAGAAAAATACACTCAATACAGGTGAAGGGTGGGTTATTATGAGTGGCGGTCTTGCTTGCAAAAAAAAAAAAAAAAAAAAAAAGGCTATGATTCGGAAGAGTCAAAAGGTCCCAACTATAAATGAGTGAATTGCTTTAATAAAACAGTATGGAAAGATGAACAGAAGATTCAGTCAAGCCACAATAATCAATTACTGAAAATGTGGCAGTACTAGGGCCAAACATGTAGTATGTGTATGCACTTCCCCAGGACTCCAGGTTTAGTACTCAAGTGAATGTTAATTAAGCTGGTCTTAGGGAAAAAGATTACTATAAAGGTTTTTTGAATAGTGGGTAAGAAAGTTAAAATCTGTATTAACAGATACTTACTACAAAGAAGAACATCCCGGTGTTATCTGTTGTGCAGAATAATGATGAGGTTATGTTAATATAATATGGGTTAACAAAGAATAATCCTAGTTCATTAATAAGGCATACATTTATGTGAACAAAAAAGTAGACCAATCATTATGTTGACCAAGTTGTAGAATTCTGTTACTAATGTGAATTTTACAGATTCAGACTCAGGAAATGGTGATAAAATATGTTCTTTGGCAAAATGAAAGTTTCTTCCAGTCAATACTAAAATATTATGTATATACCTCCTCCTCCTCCCAGTTTCAAATTCTGGAAAAAGAAATAAAAAAATCTCATTATCCATTTGACTGGATTCATGGATATTACCTGTCTTCCACACCTTCCTTTTCAAGCTACCTGAACAAATAATTTACCTAGACTTAGATTGACCTAGTCATTCCAAGACCACTCTCATTTCCTTTTTGGACAAGATGTTAAGCGACTTCTTCCTTCCTGTTGGTTTGTTGCCAACTGCTACTAGAAATAACCTCCAATTAATATTTTTGGTATCCTTCTTTTATAGCTCGGTTTCCTATGACAGCACACATTGTTCTAGTTTACTAAAGATTTTTTTTTTCAATGTTGTTACTGATAATGATACTTTTCTGTATGTGAACTGCATCCAGTCTTCTACAATTCTATTTCAACATGGTTCCTGGTCATCTTTCCTCTTCTCTTCCTCTATCCACAAGAGTAAGCAAAATCCCCCTGTCCAAACTGAGCCATAGCTGTTAGGCAATACTACCTAAAGCAGGGCTATTTCTTCCTCTGTGATCTCGGAAGTCCTACTACCATGTAGTTATCTCATTCTCATCCTCTATTTCCGGTGCATTCCATGCCCAGATATTCCCTTTTCCTCATACCTCTTCATTCAAAAGTCCTTATTTTCATCCTTAACCCCTCCACACCACACACTTTCTCATCTCGAAAGTGGTATCTTCTTGTCATTGCAACTAATAACTGTTTAGAATCCCTTCTTTTGTTCACACAGAGACCATTATAATCACTGTCTCCATTGAAACTTACAGTGTTTTACCTTCTCTCTTCTTCTTATGATGGATTAATAGTAGCATAGCAAAAAAGCTAAAACAAGTAAAACTAATTTCATGAGACTTTGTACAGAGAAATGAAAAGCATGTACAGAATTATGTAATTAATTTTTAATATTGATTTAATCACTCAGCAGTGCTTGATATGACTTGTGAATGAGGCATCTGTGAACTAAAAAAGTGAATAAGCTGCAAACAATAAGGCATGAAGCCATCATACACATACTGTTCATGTTTGTGGAGAAAAAGATTATGAAACAGTCAATTGGCGTATACTGTATGTATACGCATATGTGCATTCCATTCCCACCCCCTCTCCAACACATTCTTTATTGTGTCTACTAAATAAATGGCTTAAACTTGAGGTGTGCAACCATGCATTTTCCATTTTAGTACAAATCGCATATGACGTACACTTGAAACACCATGGATATAGTCATATTGCAAAAAAAAAAAAAAAAAGATAAACATGAGTACCAGTTAAAGATGGTAATGCGTATCAAGGAACACTGTGCTTTAATCAGCAAGTGAGATTGGGAGATAACAATGCAAAATCATTTTTATGTAGCTTTCTCAATTAATATCCTTCCTGTCATGCAGAGCACCTTAATTCACACCCCACTGGTGCTTTCCACATCCCCAAGGCGAGTCAGCAAAAGGTCACAATGCATGTGAGTAATGAAGGTTATTCCCAATTATATGAACTCTTCATTGTATGACATGTCCACTTATGCACTGAGGTCAAA
Source organism: Protopterus annectens (assembly GCF_019279795.1). Taxonomy (NCBI): domain Eukaryota; kingdom Metazoa; phylum Chordata; order Ceratodontiformes; family Protopteridae; genus Protopterus; species Protopterus annectens. The sequence goes on from NC_056730.1 coordinate 766,286,898, forward strand.
TTCCTTCCTTAATAGTGAACTCTACATGACATCCACTACAAAACTGACCTAAAAACCTTTACACTTGTCTTTATCAAGGCGGAAGTTGCCCATATCCCCAAGTCTGTGTTGTTATCCTGGTACTAGTGTTTCATACACTTCATTAGTAATAACTTTCCATCCATTCTGTGGGTCTCCTAATGTGCAGCTACTTTCACAGGCACATACTTGTTGCCACTACCTTGACTTTATCCAGTCCTATCCCTCACCTGTACTCGGTTTTAGCTCTTTTATGTCACTGATTACTCTGGCATTTTCCACTAAGATTGTAGACAGATGGCATTGTTTCAGATTTATACAAGATCTTCACTCCTCCATTAGCTTTCTCGTCACTTAGAATTCCACTAATAAGCTTCTAACATATTTTTGTTTTTGTGAACATGTAAAAACCTTTTTACACCCCCCCCCCACACGAACTGCCAGTCTTTGTCATCTGTCAACGTAACAAAACTCACTTTCAAACTGCTAACATCTGCCTGGAGGCTATCCCTAGTATGGGATGAGTAATATGAGCACAGACATCGAAATGTGCAGTCGTTCCCATTATTTGACTACCTCTCCTTTCTTATTAAATGAATTCCTACAAGACTACCCGTAGCTCATTTTGTGTGAGTTTGCTAATGTCAATGACACATCTCAGTCAGCATCATCCCTCTGCCCATCCAACCTTTGAAAAGTAAATCACAAGTTATGCATGGAGAAAATGCAGAGACAAATAGCATAAACTATTTTCCAAGACGTATGTGTCATCACTGCACATCTAGCCTTTCTTGTAAAACAGTGTCACAAACCACTGGAGACTCAGGTTCTCTCCCAACCCCACTTTTACTTTGCCAGATCCTACCAGAGAATGTCTGCAACGTGATCTCCTGGAATCCAACAATATTCATCCTTATGATCTAACTCCAGAGAAGAATGCCACTGTACAGTTTACTGTGCCATCTTCTTCATTCTGACAGTTAGTGACTTCCTCAGTCAGCTTTCTGAGTTATTGTAATAAACATACTGTAGCCTGCTTGCTCTCTGTCTATATAGCTGTAGAGAATGGTTCTATAAAACTACAGACAGGCAATACATCGTGTTCCATTATTTTTTTTAATTATTCATGTATTTTTCAAATAATATGGCATTTTGTTCTAGCTATCTTCTGCACCTGCGAAATCTATTAGTTTTAAGTTATATAACAGAACTGTCAGTGCATCTTTTTCTTGTTATTAGATGCTCAAAAGACATTTTTTTCTTTTGTTTATACAATGACAACTGCAAAATACATTACATTGCATCCCTTTGTTTTTCACATGAGCAGAAATACACCTAGCCATTCCTCCTGCCTCAGACTTTATATAAATCACGCCAACTCTGATGTAGACTTGAACTTCCCTGCACAATACAGCTTGACTTAGATAAAAGAGAAAAGGCAAAGTGCCCAGTGTCACCTTCACAAAATGTACACATTCCACATATATAAAAGAACACGATAAACATATTTTTCTTTAAAGCTTTCCTAAATTGCAGAGACTTTTGGAATGTACTTGGAAAGAATATTTTTACACCTTCTTGCAGGAATGCCTGGCAGATGTTTATTTAGACCTTTGTTTGCTTTATGTGACTCACTATATGTCTATTAAATGCAAAGACAAATGCCAGAAATACCACTTCAAGGACTATTATGTTAGTCTTTTATGAAAGGTAAAATAGATGTAATGGGCACCCTTCAAAGGCCAGCTACAGTCACTGCAGGTATTGTTCTGAATTTAAAGCATGACTGGCATTTATCAATAGTTTTATAAGGACTGAGAAAAGAATAATAACTGCACATGACCCGCATTCATATACAGTTAGTCTGTCATTATATATTACAGTTATGCCTTCCCTTTGCTGAATAGATGAATGTTGTCACTTGTAGATGGCAGTGGAATCTTTCATAATGAAAATCTAATGCTTCTATACCATAATGTGATAATGACAAGTAAACAAATAAAATAAAATTAAATGTAGGTCACATTGCTGATAACATCTCTGGTCCCTAAAACCCAATAAATGTATAATTCTCTTACCAGAAAATATTTGTAGATTGTATCTCCAAATAAGAATGGCCAATATTCATCTTTAAAAGTGATTGACTTATATGACCAATAGTATCTTATGAGTATTTTTCTATATTGTATCAGATTAAATGTTAAGTGACAGCGGCTATTATAGATAAGGACTTACTGCAACTGTTTTTGACCCTTTATAAATTTTAAGAAGTGTGTGACATGCTCCAAGGCTCATTAACAATGCATGTGTGCTTGATGAGGAGTTCCTAGTTGCAGCTGCAGTAGGGACCCATGGAAAGATCATGTTGAACCAACTTGCAGCTGCAATAATATACGAGCAACTGTTATAAATATTAAGTGAGCATGAGCATCTAAGGTAGTCAGCACATATCTGTGTGCATCGTTGGTAGTAGTTGTGTTTAGATCTATTTTTGTAACTCAAGGAAGCATGTATATGCATGCAAATTGGTTATGGAATGAACTACAGAAAATATGCCTAAGTTAGGAGAGAAGAGGCAACAGTAGGGCCACAAAACCACACATACAAAGGACACAAGACTGCAAAGGGTTGTGGTGACAAATTCAGGGATTCAGAAGACAATGGAAAAGGAGGTATGTGACATACGCACAGATAAATTGAAGTGAAATGCACACAGGTTAGATGAGGTACAGAAAAGTTCAAGATGCATCGATTTGATCAGCAGTGTGAACTACATTCTGTTTTATTTTAGTTATTTACTTGTCATTATCATATCATGGTATGGAAGCATTGGATTTTCATTATGAAAGATTCCAGTGTCATCTACAAGTAAGAAAATCCATATATCCGGCATCACCAACATAATGCCTGTGTGGAAAATCACCCATTCCAAATTGTTGATGCAGGTCATATGTGTGCCATATGTGGGAGTCATGAAAACTACCTGGGTGGCCTGCCTGCATATTGTAAATGACACCCTGTGTACTACAGACCACCTGGCAGTTGATGGAGTGATATACCTTGTGGGTCATGAACTTCCTTCCTAGTTCACCAGGTGGGGTATTTTTTTCAATATGGGTACAGTCTGTGGCCCACAGTACCTTAGGAAAATATTCTATATCATAGAAATCCAATATGGTGCTGTCTCTCTCCTCTGGGGTTCAGGGAACTACATATGCCCCCCACATGCTGAATCATGGCATTTAGAAATTGATGGAAGATTCTCAAAGCAGAGACCTGAGATACTCCCACTGTGACACCAGTAGGTCACTGAAAGGTCCCTGTAGCTAATCTACATAAAGTCACACATACCTTGGTAGCCACATGGACTATCAAGGAGCTGCAGAGGAGGCTGACTTATTTCTAAAATTTGTTGGACAGTAGCCATTTCAGCTAGGTACTGGTCCACAATGTCAGTGCCATGGAGGCAGTCAAATAACCCTGCACCTCCAGGGGTGATGTTGAGCACTGTTGGGTACAGCAGAGGCAATGACAGCCTTCTGAAGATTTTCTATGGCTATAGCACCCCTCTAAAATAATTCTGAAGTTTACTCTCCCGAAAATGGTCACACAGCTGAGTTTAAATATGCAACAGGCACAGTTCTATTACTTGGCTTTTAAACATTTCTGAATGACTCTGCTATCTTATTTTGCCCTATTATCATGCACAGTGCCTCATTATATGGTCATTAGCATATAGAGTGACCTACCCCATTATTTGGGTTAACTGCATCATGTAGCTTGGTTTTCTGAATCGCACATACCTCCCCCTTGGCTACTCATCATGTAAATTCACACTATAATGCAGTAAAGTTTTTTGAATCTCGCCAAACAAACTTAAGAAACATGGTCGCAAGGAAAACATAGACCTCTACCTCTACTGGTTATTTGCCCACCCTGTACTCAAACCCAGAACCTTCAGCACTCTATCCCTACACATATACAAGGTGCCACAGGACTATTTACAAAGCCAATGCTGCCAAGTATTGAACCCAGGACCTTCTGAACTACAGTCAGAGCAACACACCACTAGGCCAACTCAGTTCAAAACAGCACCAACATAATCGACAGGATTCGAATCTGCGCAGAGAAACCCCAATGGATTTCAAGTCCATCACCTTAACCACTCGGCTGCAATTGCAGCACCTTTATACAATAAACAAAGTCTTAAAAATGTATTAGATAAATTCAAAGCAAAAGCACCTCTGCTAAGTAAAACTCTATCTTTATTGATGATACTGGCTGTGATTCAGAGAGAGGTTCATTGTCTTTACAGACCACTTTAAGCCTAGGCAATTCCCTAAAATCCATTATTACTGATGATATTGGCTGACATTCAGAGATAAGTATTAGGCTAGTTGCCCTTACAGACCATTTTAAGCCTAGGCGATTTCCTTTCAAAGGTGAGAATAAAGTCTTGTATCTGTGAGGTAAACACCTTAACCGTTATGTTCTGCTTCTCCCACCAGTTACCATGGAGATGCTGGAGATTGAACCTAGGACCTCATGCACACCAAGCACGCATTCTACCACTGAGCTACATCTCGTGTACAGCTACAACTGCCTTGTGCAGTAAAATCCAGGTACATGGTTTACTGAAACTTAGTTTAGAATGCAGTTGAAAGGCTGAATTCCACAGACAGCAGATTCTAACCAAACAAAGTAATATCAGGGATCAAGTTCAAAGAGACAGGCCAAGGAACAATGCAAAGGATAGGATATGGGGCAATGCCTGCACACATGCATGAATGATTGCCATGAATAAGATATGTATACATTTATACTGATTTGTTTGCTGCGTATATGTATTACATAGTGTGAGACTTGTTGCATACAAAAATTAATTTAAAAATAATGAGTCACCAATCATAAAAATTCCAAGCAAAAAGACACATAGAATGAGTTAGAGGTATCCAGTTCCACATTAGCTGGGTCAAAAGGGAACTACTAGAAACTGTTGTACATCGGTAATCATACAGGTAACCAAAGCAGGCAGAAATATTGGCAAACTATCTTAAGTGACAGCCTCAGCTGATGGCACAATGTTACATGTATTGTTAGCAAAGTGGACAAAAATCAAAAGCATGTGCTTAGCCCTCTGAATGTCATTGTTGGCTAAAATGTATAAGGCACAGGGATGTCTTGGGCTTGTGGGTAGTGAAGGTAGATTACCAAGTATAACACAAAATCTTGGTAGGGAAAACCACTTTATAAAGCAAAGCTTTCGGGCAGAACCCTTCTTCAATACTAAAGCATAGCATCAAACATTTCACACTTTAAATACAGGTCATCAGTCACATGATCAGCAGCCAAAAGAAATCATGTGACCACAAAAACAAAAACAAAATAAAATACAGAGTATAAAACACAGAATGTAAACATATTATAAAACTTTAGAGCATAAGAGTCTATCCTTTATAACATACATAATTCATGAACAATTACATCACAATTTGGTATTTTGTAGTTTAACTAGTATCAGTTTAAGGCTAACCATACTGTTCAAACCTGGTGGTGAATCAGCAGCAAGTCTCAATATCCATTCATATTCCTTAGTCTCTAAATGGTTATTGATATCACCACCCCTTAATGTAGGATATACAATATCAGTCACCCTAAACTTAAATTTATGTTCATTACCAAAAATAGATATATGTTTATACAAGGCATTCTTATCGTAGCATCCCCTAATCTCCGATTTATGTTCAGTAATACGCTCCTTCAATTTACGGGTAGTCTTACCCACGTAAAACGAAGGACAGGAGACACATGTAGCCAAATAGACCACAGAAGATGTAATACAAGTGACTGATACTTTAAACTTAAAAACATTACCATGAGTGGGATGTATAAAAGTGTCACTATCATTACTAATAATATCAGCACAACACATACAATTAAAACACTTAAAAGTGCCATAGTTCACTGAAAAGGGTACATGCATGGATCTACTAAAATCCTTGTAACATAACATGCTCTTAAGTGTCTTCATATTTCTATATGCAAAGCGTGGTTTATCACCCAAGATAGCCTTCAACTCATCAGAGGCCATAAGGATGGCCCAATTATTAAATATAATTTGTTTGATAAAACCTGACTTTACATTAAATGAAGTAACATATCTAATGGCTGTCTCAGATTTATTCCTTACATAGTCATTACTTGTACCAGCCAAACCTTCTAAAAATGTCGGTTTCAAGCATGTCTATCTATCATCACATTATGTTTCAAACCAGATAGAAGATGCTCATCATATCCACTAGATATAAAATCTTTTATCATATCCTCCAATTGCCAGGAGAAAACAGTGTCATCAGTGTTTAACCTGCTTACTCTACTAAACTGAGACTTAACAATGCCTTTAAATATATGCGGTGCATGCATGCTACCAAAATGGGTATATCTACCAGAATAAACATCTTTCCTATGTAAACTAGTATGTAGAACACCTTCATGCATCTGTAACCTAACATCTAAAAAAACTATAGTGTTATCAGATGTTTCCATTTTAAATTTTAAAAAACTCGTAGTTGAATTCAAAAAAGTCAAAAATTCATTTAACTCATCCAATGTACCACCCCATATCATAAAGCAATCATCCACAAAACGTTGGAAAAAGCAAATTTTATCAACAAAAGGATTACTTTCATTATATATATGATTCTTTTCCCATTGGTAAAGGACCAAGTTGGCATATGTGTTGGCTACCGAGGTACCCATAGCTACCCCAGTAAGCTGAAGGAACAGAGTGTCATTAAACAAAAATATATTATTTTTCAATATTACATCCATAAGACAGCAAATATTTTCTATGTGTCTGATATTTGGACTAGGTTGTGAGACTAAAAATTCTCTCAACAATTCAAGCCCAATGTCATTTGGAATGACAGTAAAGAGGGAGGTAATATCTAGTGTTACAAAATAATATTGACACTTATCTAATGCATCATTAATACTATTGTGCCATAACTGCAGCTTACACAATAAACCTGATGTATCCCGTAAAATAGTATCACAATGAGGCAAGTAAGGTTGTAACTGTCTTTGTAAATATAAAGAAATTGGTTCGGTTATCCAACCGCCACCTGACACAATAGGTCTCATCGGTGGATTCACCATAGATTTATGAATTTTAGGGATACCGTATAGATGTGGAATGACAGGGCATGGAACAGTGAAATAATGAAACAGATCTAGACTAATGTCACCATTCAGCTGTAATTCATAAATGACCATATTCACATAGGTAATACACTTTCTGACCTCTAAGGTTGTAATAGTCATAAATGCTATGCTGTCTTCAAGTAATACAGACACTGCTGACATATAATCATTTCGGTCCATCAAAACAACCACACCACCCTTGTCTGCTTGCTTAATAATAACATCATCACATAATTGTAAACTCTTTAGCGCTTTATATTCATTGAAAGTCAAATTATAAGTCCTTTTCTTCACATTATTAGAGTATAAAGTTCTAATTTGGGATTCACAAATGTCATGAAATGCCTTCACGATAGGTACACTAACTGGTACAAAAGTACTACGTCGTTTACACTGCCCTACGACAGTAGCAGAGTTACCAAACAAAAGTCTCAGGTTAACATTTCTAGAAAATAATTTTAAGTCTGTGAGCGCAGACACCAAACTGTCACTGCTAGTAGGTATATAATTAAGCCCTTTACACAGAAAAGAATAATGGGCTTCCTGTAGAATAAACTTAGAGAGATTCAACGTACCATTTGTTATTTGCGGCTTATTTTGTTCAGCCCTAAAGGGCTCTCACTCTTTCGTTTACTTGAATTTATCGCCTGCCCCATTGGCAATCCTCTCTGTTTCAGAGACCTCTCCATAACGGACTCAGGATGTTCTAGGTGAAAGCGCTTATGCGCTATATTAATAGTAAGCTGTTGAGACTTCTTCCCAATAGCAGCTACGGCGTTGTCATTGCCATCTTGTTTCTGTTTCACTTCAGAATGCGTGCTAGCGCATGCTGCAAGAGGAGATGATGTCACTTGGACAGGTTCCAAGTATAGCAATGGATATGCCATATATGGCACTATTCTATATGTCACAAACACCATCGAACAGTATAGAGAGACAGAGAGAAATCTATAAGGCTGGGAGGGTGACCTAATGGTTAAGATGTTTGCCTTACAAACACAAGGTGCAGGGTTTGAATCTCACAAGGGATAATTGGCTAGGCTTAAAATGGCTCACAAGGGCAGTTAGCTTAGTACTAACCTATGAACCCATACTATAAAGCAGACATGTTTGCATAATCAAATAGACTTTACAGATGAAGGCCACAAAGTAACCTAAACAATACACAGATAAATTCTGTATTCTGAGGGTTAAGTTGATTGCTAAAACTTCTTTTTCATCAGATCAGGGCTGTTTTGCACCCTTTAGATGTTCATCAGTGTCTTACACCAATGAATCCTCATCTCAGTTACAACAGTCTTGCCAGTGGCTTCTGAGTTATCAGGACACACAATGTAAATCAGAAAGGTCTCTGTTCTGACAAACAGGGTTGACAGCATCTGACTAAAAGCTGCCCCTGTCAAATGAAACAAATAATGGTCCATCTAGCAGGGATCAATTTCTGCCCCAGATGATGACACCACGGGGCAAGACTGCCTAGACAAATTCTCTTAATGAAGCATGTTCCTTTCAAGTTCAGAGTAGTGACAACCTTGTCATCTACGAAGTGTGAGACCCACTGAAAGAATCCAACCGAATGTGCATAACATTAGCTAATGATAATGCAGCATATGAATAGTAATTATAAGTTTTGCAAAGTTTTTTCTGTCTTGGTAGAAGCTTTCCTAAAATTGCACACATTTTTTCAGTATTTGGAAACATTTCCCAGGCTTGGGAATTTATTTCCAAGGATTCCTGATCTGCAGAAGTTCTGTCTTTTATTGTAAAGCAGCTCGTTTTACATTAACAGGGTTTAATTCTGCACTCTGAAGGGAGCAGATGGCGGACTCAACCCATCTGAGTTGGGAACTGCTCGTGGAAGGCTTAATGTGTATTTCTCTGATTGGCCCTGGGGCTTAACTGTGCAAAATGAGCAAACATAGTTACCAATGCCTTATATATCTATCTGTATATCTATATCTATATCTAGATACATATATCTATCTATCTATATATATATATATATATATATATATATATATATATATATATATATATATATATATATATAAACGTATCTAGTTTAAAATCTTCTATAGGAAATACTCTCCTTAGTCACCCACTGTTCATAGTTGCCCAAGAAGCTGCCGGTTGGTGCAGAGGGCAGCACCAGTGCAGGACATCTTAAAATATACTATTAAACTCTCTCACTTGTACCTCTAAGTGACTCTCCCCTGCTCCTTCCCATCTACTATGAATGTAGTATAATAGATAGGCACTACCCTGTCATCTCTCTGTTTCTGGCCTGGTGGATATGGGCATCCTGAGGCAGTGTAGTAACTGTCTCGAGTATACTGACAACCACTTAATTATTTTAGAAAAGATAAATACAGTATGTGAGATATATATATATATATATATATATATATATATATATATATATATATATACACAATGTCATTGGAGGCAAAGCTCTCATGTTCACACACAAAAAATACAAACCAGGTTGTCAGTGTTACACCCAAAACACTCACTACTGACTCTAAGGAACAAATGCCTAGACCCATATATGCAGGGGTACTCACATTTAATCTACCCAAACCTCAAAAACTCCTAAAAGTATATATCAGTGTCTCCATATACACTCAAAAAAGACAGCGCCTCACAAAACACTGAAAATCATAGTAGCCCTGCATCCAAGTCCATAAGTCAACACAAGACACATCCAAAGGGCAACACGACACACACCCAGACATTCTAGTTATTGGGAATTCCATTGTAAGACATACTGTTAAACCCTACAATATAACAAAAAAAAAATCACTCATGACTACCTAAAGGTATTGCTGCACAATACTAGGAGTTTAAATAAAAAGCTGCACTCCCTGGAAACACTACTCACCCTGGAAAATGCAGACATGTGTGCAGTCACTGAAACATGGCTCAGAACCACAGAAAGCACCCCAGATATTAAAGGCTACAATGCCTTTCATACATTTGGATCCTCTTCAGCTCAGAATAAAACAAAGGTAGGAGGTGTCCCAGTGTTCATAAAGGACAAGTACACCACAAGACTGGACCAACAACATGACTTGCCTGAGCTCCTCCATGCCCAACTAACCATAGGTGCGACTCTTTGTCATATCCTAAGCTATAGAGCCCTTAACATGAGTCTGTAAATCCATACCTCCTATGTGAAGCTACTGGAGTTTCCTAACATTCAGCATAGTGCCATACTTATGGGTGACTTCAACTACCCTTCCATAAACAGAGAGGCTTATACAACCCATAATTTACTTACTCAGATGTTTTTGGACTTCAGCAATGCAAACACCCGGAAGCAACTAGTTAGCTCCCGAACTAGAGGTACAAATAGCTTAGCTATAGTGCTCATGAACATAGATGGTGCTGCTCCCTCTCATGCATTAACTTCTCCTTAGTAAAATCTGACCACAAAATTAAATCTTTTAGAATTAAAACTAACTCAGAACCACATCAAATTCCCAACCTGTTAAGAGCTCTGCCAAGGTGAATTATCTCAGACTGACTTCTTATTAAACTTCCAAGCCCCTCCGAACATAGATGACACTGAGACCTACCCTGTGCTATACACAAAAGCACTGTACATTCACATTCAGGAGTCAGGCCTGTGATTACTGGAAAAAACAAACCACCTTGGTGGACACCTAGCATGAATAGGCTATTCAAAAAAAGTAAAAAAGTCATCTCCAAAGCCAAGAAGGAACCGACAAAACATGGTAAAAAGGCAATCACCAGTCTAAACAAACAAATTAGAGAGTTAGTCAAATCTACCAAAGCAAACTATGAAGCAAAATGATTAAGGTTTGTAACCTCAGGGGAAGCTCACAGCAACGTGCTAAGTTAATCATGAACAACAACACTTACACCCAACCTGAAACTATAGCAACCTGCAGGCCAACAATTTCAGTTCAACCCCCTCCCCCCATCAACTCCTACCACACCCAAAGAAATCACACTAACCATTACCCTACTGGTCATGTAAGGCAACTGGTCCTTACTGTGCTCACTAAAATCAAAAACACAGCCTCCATGGGTCCTGACAACATTCCAGGATGCTTCTTAAATAACATAAAAAAATCTATCAGGGCCACTAGAAACCCTCTTTAACCACATTCACTGGATGGGCTTAGTCCAGGAGGAATGGAGGAATGCAACAGTCTTCACAAGGGGACACATCAACTGACCCAGGAAACTACAAACCTATAAGCTTGACCAATCTTATCTGCAAGGCCATGGACAGTTATCATGGACCTAATCAATAATGATATAGTACATCTCCAAAGACTGGACCAAACCTAATTTGCCTTTGTCAAAGGGAGGGCTTGCCAGTTTAATCTGGTGAACTTCTTCAAGAAAGTCACCAGAACATGTATGAGGGTAAAACTGTACATACCACTTAGCTAGACCTGTGCTCAGCTTTCAACACAGTCCCCCACTCAGGGATCATAGATAAATTTACTGTGTTAGGCATAAACCCCTTTATTGTCAGGTGGATAACAAAATGGCTCACTGACAGAGCACATGTTATCTGGATTGGCGAATCCATTTCTGATAAGAAACCAGTTACTAGTGGTGTTCCATAGGGCTCAGTGTTGGAACCCTCCTGTTTGGTATATACTTCTCTGATGTAAAGGCCAGTGTTGGGGGCCTCTGGTTCACCAAGCTCACCGACGACTGTAAGCTGGGAGCAATCATTGATTCCCCAAATGATGCCGCTATCTTACAAACAGACCTAAAAATTCCAAAACCATGTTCTGAGACTAAATTCTAAAAAATCCATAATCATACCCTTTGGTAAATCAGATAGCCCTGCAAATTATAATATTGATAGCACACCCCTAAAAGTGGACCCAGTGGTAAGGACCTAAGAACACAGATACACAGTAACCTAGACTTTGACCACCAGGTAGGTACGGTGGTGAGGAAATCCTTCTGTATGGCTCAACTTATAAGTAAAGGCATGGCATCAAGGTCAAAGTGTCATTGTACTCTGCTGTTATCAGGCTTATAACCGAGTGCAGTGCTCCTTTCTGCATGTATCTAGCTAGGCACTTACACCAGCTGCAGCAGCCCCAGAGGTTTCTCACTACAAAATACAAAGAGTGAGACAGATTTTTTTTTTTTTTGTGGACCAACTAAAGGTCCTATTTCTTTGCTCCGTCTCATATCATTTATTGAGAGGTGACTTTTGCCTGACCTACATTGCCTGATCCAGCCCTGATGAAAATGTTACATATTCACAAGCAAAATTATAGAGGGCAACAGTAGTGCAGCGGTTAGTGTTGTTGCTTCACAGCAAGAGGTTCTCACATTTGATTTTTGGCTGGAGCACCTGCTGCGTGGAATCTGCATGTCCTCCCCATGGTCGAGTGACGTCTAAAGACATGCAGGTACGTGCGTGCGTGAATGGGTGTGCCTTCCTTGAAGGTTGGGCCTCAGGGTGGCAACTCTGCACCGTAAAAATCGTCTGCCAGTCATCAGCAGATCGGAGTTCCACTGTGGTGACCCCTAACCGCGAAAAGCCGAAAGAAGACACACAGAAGACACATTCACAACCAAAATTATACGAAGGCTATGCTTTCCATGGACCTGAACCTTATTTGTGACCTTAAGATAACTTATTGGACAAAGTCATATCCCAAAGGCCACTTTGTCTATGGAATAAACTTCCTGTCTTCATAAAACAAAGCCTGTCCTTCACTCTCTTCAAAAAGAATTTAGATAAATGGATGGGAAACCATAAATTCACTCCCAGTGTACTGCCCATGTCCCTTATAGCCAAAGGCAGTATGTAAAATGACTCATGGCTCTATCATCCAAAGACCCATTACCTCGATACTACCCTATCCCATATCTGGGGAATTAAGATATTGTCAGATATCGGGTATTATTGGCTAGCCTTTAAAGACTTCTATGCCATTATCCTAGTAATCACCTATAAATTATTGAACCTATAATGACATGAGAGACATTTACCATGGTGAGTTCTGAGCCATCCTTCTGTCATTATGGGCAATATGGTGTTCTACTTTATATATGTGTGCTGGTCATAACTACATGACCATCAGATTTACAGTTCCTACATTAAACATGCATCTAGCTTATCATTGTACCATTAGAAATTGATCAAGTAAATGCATCTTCTCACCAGCTCAAAAAAACTGATATTAGGTTTGGTTTGGTGGCAGACATGTATAAAGCAATGAACATGTTATATAATTCAAATTCAAATCATGCTGCAGGTGAAAAAATAACCAACCTTTGGAAGATGGGAATGATGGATCAATGCTGGATTGCCCATCCTGGGGCAAGAAAGTGATACTTCAGGTTGGTTGTCTGCCACCAAGCAAGCAGACCTGCAAGACACTGAAACAGCTTGGACAGGGACATAGACTTGGTTTTACCAAAATGGTGATAATAGCCGTGTGTGTGTGTGTGTGTGTGTGTGTGTGTGTGTGTGTGTGTGTGTGTGTGTGTGTGTGTGTGTGTGTGTAAGAACACAAGTGCATGACAAGAGCATTGTAAGCCCCCAAAATGACATGGGGCTCACATCTGCCAACAAGGGTGGATTAAGGGCATAAATCAAAAACTAATTATGACTGCCTAGACAAACTCTTGCCTCATAGAAGAATGCATAGGCCAGCTGATTGTTGGAAGACTGATGGTTAGCAGACAGCAGGTGATGAAATGACCTAAAAAAACACATTGGTATCACAAATGTCTATATGTAGCACTGAAACTCTGGCACATGATAAAAGATGTACCATTGACATTGTCAAATGTATGTTTACATTATATTTCCCTCACCCACTATGGCAATATCAGTCCTACTGACTAAAGCTGTATCCATGCAACACCCACCATGTTGTGCATGGGGGCTATGTCACATGGGGATGCTTCTGACTGAAACTGTATGTACCCCCCCCCTGCAACATTGATTTTACTATATACAGATCAGTACATACATCCAATTAGCTCCAAAGCATGTGAGCAAATAATGCCTCCCAGATGTCATACCACCATATCAGGATTGTTGCATATACTGACATAAGTGAATAATAATAATAACAGAGGAAAATATAACAGATACAGAGTGACACTTACTGTATGTGGCTAGTCTCTTATTTATTTATTTGTTTGTATGTTTATTAACATTTGTTTACCAGGATTATCTATATGTGCATAAGTTGCCTTTATTCAGCAGAGGCCTAGGGAGAAAAGCTGCACGTATAATACATATTCAAAAGGTAAGAAAAGCAGATAAGCAAATTTACAATAGCAATTCTGCAAAATGTATGCAAGTATAACACATATTAAGACATAAACTGAGTTTTAGATAATACAGCAGTCATATCAATAGATAAAAAGTTTTGCAAGTCATGAATAAAGTCTAATACATAAGTACAACAACAGTTCAAAATAAAGTACAGGGAAAGAAAAGAGAAAGCCATTTGGGAGATCAAGCTTTTAATAAAGCCCTAGGGGGATTCCCACAGCTATGGGAAGGAAAGAATAGGTGTTAGTTTTGTCATTTAACAGCCTGTTTTCTGCAGGACAGATAGCTGTGAAACCAAGTGAATGAGGCTCAAGGAAAAAAGTATTAAAGTAACATGCTGGTGGAAGTGATAGTTATACAGCAGTGTGCAGGAGGAGCAAGGTAAGAAGGCAAACCTGAGATTCAATATCAGGGAAATAGGTAGAGGTGTCAGCATAGAAAGTGACTGGATCATGCATTGGGAATCGTTGAGACTGAAACAGATAATTAGGAGATACGCTGAGTGAGAGGAAGGTTAGGGAAGGTTGAGTAAGAAGATGAAGAGTAGATGTGAAATGTCAGTGTATGGTGTGTGGCTGGGTTGAGGGAAATACAGGAGGAATATGATGTGAAAGGGGATGAAGGAAGAGGGGAGAGAAAAATGAAGGTAGTGAGCTGGGAGATGTTGAAGGGGAATAGGAAGGTGTAATAAAAATAAGAGGAGAGGATGTGAGAAGAAGAGTAGGAAGTGGTAAAGAAAGGAAGAGGCAAGAAAGTGGGTTGGGTAAAGGCTGATAGAGATTCAGGCTGTATATATAGTATGTTAGTATAGTGTTTTAGATAAGGTAAGGGAAAGCATAGCTTGGAATACACATTGTGGATGGATTTGAATCATCGTCCAGCCAGGAAATTAACAGGAATACAGCCATGTTTTCAATAGGTGTTGTTTTGAGACTTGAAAGATTTTAACTATGGTGTTTGTTTAAGGGCAAGGGAAATGAAGTTTTAGAGATATAGGAGAAAGAAGAGAGAAAATCACCAGGAAAATTGTTTGATTTATTTATTAGGAGTGTTTTTTTTTTTTTTTTTTTTTTTTTTTTTTTTACTGAGCAAAGAGGACTTTTGATGACTAAGTTAAGGAAATTTGTTTTACAGGTTTGAGTATACGGTTATGTGTGGAAAGCAGAAGAAACAGTCAGGGAGTGAGGCAGCTCTAGTCAGTATAACTGCTTTAGTGATACATAATGGTGAAATTTGTATGCCGAATTAGCAAAGAACTTTGCTTCTTTGTTTTAACACTGCTCGAAGAGACTGATCTGGGTTGTCTGAAGATTAACAAGAGATAGGGCTGCATAGAGGAGAGCTGGAAGGAGGAAAGGTGAAGTAATGCATTGTCTAGCTGTTAGGTAAGGCTTTATCCTGTTCAAAGTATGAATGTTTTTAATTACTTTTTTTATTATTACATGTTTTCCATGGTAGTCAAATTTCAAGTTGTCATCAATAATTATACCTAGTAGGTACTAGTGTCGGTTACTAATTCAATTTTTTATGCTGTTTTTAGAGGTTAGAGTGAAGAGGGATTTCTGGGTTGAGAATTTGAATGAAGTCACTCACAAATATGCTGAATAGATGAGGGACTAGAATAAAGCTGTAGTGAAGTTCCGACTGCTATGGGAAGGAAAGGGTAGGTGTTAGTTTTACCATTTAACAGCCTGTTGTGTGTAGGACAGATAGCTGTCAAACCAAGTCAGTGTGGATGTATATAGGTGGATCTGCTTCTAAATTTTGATCTTTCACAAGTTTGAATTTCTTATGGTCGAGACCATAAGATGAAACTTGTGAAAGTTCAAGCCGTTTAAATGGAGATCACTGTACAGCGTGGAATGGCATATTTACTGTTTTCCTCACTGTAGTATGATCTCAGAGTTAGTATATTTAACTAGCATGGGGTGTGAGGGTGCAAAATTTGTTATTTTATTATTATTTTTATTTAAATTTCGAACTTTCACAAGTTTGACCTTATGGTCTTGACTGTAAAAAATTCAAACTTGTGAAAGTTTGAAATTTAGAAGTAGACCCATGTAGGCATAAGAAGGGCAACTTTTGTAGCAGTTGTATGTGTGAAATGGTGTCAAAAGCCTTCAATAGGTCAATGAATACCACAAAGACTAGGATCCCCCCATTTTTATTGTGCTTTATAGTGATTATGATGTTAAGGAGGCTGTAGTGTTGTGGTTAGGGTGGAAGCTATGTTGTGTTGGAGATAGTATATTATTGTCTGAAATGAAGATCAGTTATGTTTACATACATTTCTTATAGAAAAGTGAAGATAGAATGGCTATGAGTCAATGACTGGTAAGACCTATAGAAGTGTTACCTTTGTGTAAGGGTAAAAGGCACAATTTTTTTCAAACTCTGGGAATGTTGCTTTCTTAATGGATCAGTTACTTAATATAGAAAGTGGGTAGGCTAAAACATCTGCTGCCATTTAATGTAACTTCTACTTCAAGTCTGTCCTCCAACAATAAGCCTCCACTGTCTTATAGTAATTTGATTTTGTATTGAGTTTTGGGTAAAGAAGAGTTAACATAAGGGGGTAGTACTGCAGGACAGTAATTGGTTGATTGAGTGCAAGTTACTGCTGATGGTTTTAAATAAATAAAATGTTACATCATTGTTAACTTATTTGAGGAAGTTGCAATGACTGTTGTGACAAAAAGCGCTTCATAAAAACTTTGGATTTTGGAATTTATTCTGCGAGTGTTCTCAGTTAGTTCCATTGTTTTAATTGTTTGGTGAATTTCACCTCCAGTTGCAAAAGTAGAAAAGAAGCATTACCTTCAGTTAAGACTTATGTAAGGCAGTTTCCAAGAATCAAATTGAACTTAATGAAATTAGTGCATTATTTACTGTAGTGTTGAATCTGCTTGAGGGACAACCCTGCACACAGGCCTTATACTACTGAAGGTGAGGCCTTATACTACTGAAGGTGAAGCTAAATTAACACTTTAGCATAATTTACTCTGGCAGTGTAAAATTTCCCTAGAAAACAGCACAAGCCTATAACAATAAAATGAAATGCTTTCATTCACATGAAGCATTTAGAGTTTAAAGACCTTCCCCCAGAATCACAAAAGCTTGCACGGAGTGCAAGATTGGTGCAGGAGCCCACGCAGGCAATATATCTGCCGTGCGATCCAGGAACAGCCTGCAGGGGCATGCATGAGCACTAATCTTGCACAGACTAAGCCCTGGTATGCAAATCACCCCGTTTGCAGGTGAAATCCATGCAAATGAGGTGATTTTGCAATCCAGGAAGCTTGCAACAGTCATTGCAAGACTAGTGCTATCTGCAGAAATGTACCCGGTTAGTAACCAAGTGCATTTCTGAAAAATCCAAAACGGAGCTATGACAGCCCAAATAAAGGCTGCATATCACTGAGGAAGTATACCAATGGCCAACTATAAGGCCATCAGCATTGCAAACAATACAAAAAATTTAAAAAAATCAACTTTTATTTTTTTTTCACCAATCTCAGCTGTTTAAGCATAGGGCAGCGGTGTGCAAACATGATCGGAGGGAAAATAAGAAAATAAACCTAAAATAAGCATTCTAACTAAAATCAGTATTCTGCCATGCAAATCAATGGCAGGCAGAAGACAACCTGGCCAGTGAGTAGTGGTTGCTAAGGGGGAGGCTCAGTGTGACATGTGTAACTATGCATTAGCAGGCAATCCTATGCAAATGAGGGGAAGGATAGTGAATACCAGTTTTTCCCAACATGTGAGACAAGGCCCAACAGTGTAAGAGTATGAATAGCTGGGTGCAAGACTAGGAGGCAGGTGACATCATGGATGGGTGTGTCAGGCATACTGTAAGCAGATTGGAGCCCTGTGGCTCGGGTTTGCTTGTAGCTTAGCACAGGAGTGTAACAAAATATAAGCGGATGTGTGCACCTCGCACAGGGATTTACAGGAAGAAAAAAGAAGTTCAACCAGGAAATAGCAGCAGTGTGCACATTTGAGCACTCTGCGCAGCGCACACACGGGCTTAAACAGGGAGGCAATGGGAAGGGAAAACAGCAGTAGGAAGATAATCAAGGAGAAATAGTTTAGTTGGCAGGTGAAATGTATCAGAATCAGCCAATTACACAAGCAGCAGACCAGCCCAGCCCAGCACAGCACGATAAACTATGCAAACACCTTTCCCCATTATTTTTTTCCCAAAAACTCTGCACCACAGGTATATATGAACGGGGAAATTTTATAAAACGAAAGCAAGAGAAAAAATGTTAGGGGCTGCTTTTGCTATCATAAACCAGCATGTGCAAGAGGGTGATGAGGATGTGAATGCTGATGACCAACCCACAGTGAGGAGGAGGAAAAGAGTGTACAGACCCAAGGAAACCTACCAGGGGCTACATGAGCTGGAGATAGTGGAGCGCTATAGGGTGGACAAGGACCTCCTACAGCATATTGTTGAGCTGTGCCGGCCACACCTCAGACTCAGAACCAACAGAGGGGAACCCATCCCAGTGGAAACCAAGGTATGTGTAGGCTTAAGAATACTAGCCACAGGTACCTTCCAAAGGCCAACTGGGGATATCATGGAGATCTCACAGGCATCAGCATTCAGGGTACTCCACCAGTTCCTGCATGCCATGTCAGCACATGCCGGTGAGCACATATATTTCCTCAACACCCATGAGGCATTGGCCAGCAATATGCATCTCTTCCAACAAATAGCAGAATACCCTGAAGTAGTGGGTGGTATAGACTGCACGCCCATACACATAAAAGCACCACCCCATGAGCAGGGCAGGTTCTACATAAACCGCAAGGGCTTCCCCTCCATTAACTGCCAGGTCATGTGCGATTCCCAGGGCATTATAATGAATGTGTATGCTGGAAGCCCTGGGAGCTATCATGATTCCCACATCTGGCATCTGATGCAGCTGTACCACTGATTTGCCAGTAGGGACATCCCAAACAGCACCTAGTGGGGGATGCTGGTTACGCACTGGAGTCGTGGCTGATGACACTCATCAGAAATGCACGTACACCTGAACAAGAGCTCCATAATAAGGCACACACACAAACAAGAATCATAATAGAGCATGTGTTTGGGATGCTCAAGTCATGATTCCGGTGCTTGAACACATCCGGTGGAGCCTTGCAGTAATCTCCAGCTACATGTACCCAAATTTTCCTGGTATGTGTCATGCTACACAACATTATCCTGCGGAAGCAGCTACAGCTGGAACAGCAAGGGGCAGGGCCACACAGCCCCCCACCATTGCCAAAGCCAGCACAGGCACAGAGTTTCTTGGAGGAGGAACAACCTGAGCCTGCACCTGTAGGCAAAAGAAGGCATGCGCAGTATGCCTTGGCTTTGGGAAAGAGGCAATGCATAGCACACATACTGACACAGTAGGAACCCAGGGAATAGAAACACTCTCTGACTTGCACATGCAGTAAAATGGATGCCTAAAAATGACACTACCTGTGCTTTACCATGTATAGGGAGTGTACTATGTGTATCTGACATAGTCAGCCCTCCAGCACCATCCTCAATACTGGCACAGCCGCAAGGTAAGTCACCCTTCCTATTAATCACTGAATGCAGTATTATGGTCTGCTAGTTGTATCAATGGTATGGATGTGAACATGCAAGGAAGGGAATTGGGTGGCTAAATGGGATGGCAGCAGACAGTAGACAGCTATATGGGCAGCATGAAACCATAACAAATACTGGTGTCAACAAAGTAGGCAGTAACAAGACAAGGTGGAAAAAAACACTGCAGGACACACGCTGGCCCAAATGAGTGTCCATAGGGCACACACATGCATGTCATGGAGGTTCACATACCCAACAACAGTCCCACCCAGCCAGCAGGACATGTGTGGATGAACACAAAGAAAAGCTATGCTAAGGTCCTCAAGGTATGGCAATGGAGATAAACCCTCTCCAGACCTATACAGAGTATAACAGGTCGGGAAGTGGGATGTCATTCATGAAGGGTAGGAAGTCTGAAATGGCAATGTAGGTCAATAAAACCTATAAACTGTACTACACTGATATGCCTGTAGTCTGCAGGATAGGTCAGAATACAGATTTAAAAGGAAGCCAACAGACTACCAGAAATACCAGTGCTGTCAAAGCAAATGTCCGCAGTTGGCAGGTGTGCCCCCCAAACCCTATGTAGAAATGTATTAGTATCCATGTGTTGGAGTAATAACAGTGAGCACAGAGTACCTGTGCTTGCCAAAGTAGAAGGATGGATTGTTTCATGTGTACAATATGCAGAGATCTGAGTGTCAGGTCGATGTGTGGTGGCCAACAGGGTACCTGAAATATCAGGTGGGTATAGCAGAAATGTTTACAATTGTCAGGTGTTCCCCCCCTCAATCCTATGTAGTATAGCAGTAGCATCTATATGTGGGTAGCACAGCAGCAGAGCGAGCACAGAGTACCTGAGCTGCCACAATTATAATGATGGAATGTTGCATATGTACAATATGCAGAGATTTGAGTGTCAGGTTGTTGTGTGGAAGCCAACAGAGTACCTGACATATCAAGTGGTTGTAGGACATGTCCACAGTTGTGATGTGTGCCCACACCAACCCTATGTAGAAATGTATTATCAGCCATGTGTGGGAGTAATAACAGTGAGCACCTTGTACCTGAGCTGGTCAAATCAGCAAGATGGATAGTCGCATGTCTACAATAGGCAGAGCTCTGTGTGTTAGGTAGTTCTGAGTGGTAAGCTGTGTGAAAGTATTCAGCAAATAGCCATGGATGGTGTATCCTGGTGTCCAATGGTCAGTACTGCTGATGACCGGGCCAAGTCCACACAACTGTACTGCTAAACAGACTGGTATCACAGCAAGACATGTTGCAGCAGTAGACCATATGATTTGTACAGATGTCATAACTGTCTCCATCTGGAAGATGGACATGGCATGAGTGTTGGCCCAGACGTATACACAGTACATGGGTGGAAGTACCGTAGAGAGAGACTGTTTAACATCTCACAGTGAAATGGAGACACCCTCCATTTGTACATACAGGTTCACAGCACATCAGTTGGTTATGTAGCATGGGAAACTAAGATGTACTGTGGGCAAACACTGGCAGACCACAAAAGGCAGAGATATGATGTATATAGAAGCTGCTGGTGTCTGCTGGTGTCCACCCACTAGCCACCAGCAGGGAAAAGGGTCACATATACTTGTGAGGCAGTTGCAAGTATCTACCCTAGCACACATGCAGCCAGTCCAGCCCAACATCAGCCCCAGGTAACACACAGGCCACCTCCCTGCTGCTGTGAATGAGTACAATATGATCCCCAGATTACTATGTGAATATTCACGGAATGTAGCATGCTGAAGAAGTGTCCCATGCAGGTGTGTCCATAGCTGTAGGATGCACCCTGCCAGCATCTACACCAATTGATTGATAAGGACAGAAACAATTGCCATCACCACCTTACACACCTCTCCTGTCAACACAGGGTAATACATTGCCTTGCAGCCTGGGTTTGTACAACTGATAGAATGCACTGGCCTGCTACAGATAGCCTGCATCAGTACCCAATGCCCCACTGTCCTCTGTCACAGGTCTGTGTCATGCCCATACTGCCACTGTATGTTACCCCATGGACTCCCTCATAATGACAAAACACAGTCCACAGAACACAAAAGCAAGGACATGTTGACAAATCCGAGTAGTATGTCTATCATGTTCCAATGCATGAACTGTGGACCAACCTGTACATACTGCTGGGATGGAGTGGCAAATATAAGCATACCTATCAGATGTCATGTACATAATGGTAGGAAGAGGACAGATTAACGGGAGGGGGGGTAGCATCGCCACCATGTGTGAAGGGTGAAACCCTGATGTGTGCACATACTTAGCATGGCTGCAAACACTGGGATGGGTGGCCACAAACCTGCTTGCAAACCAAATTGTGAAGGGTTAATGAACAGAAAAATGAGCCCTGCCTCTGGATAACATCAATGAGTCTGAATACCTCTGAGGTATGGCCACAGCATGATATGGCCATCTTGTCATGCTGATAATTGTACAGTCATGGGACCCACAGCCACAACAACACCAAGGTGCTGGATCATATACACAGACCCATCAGCAAGTGTCTGCATTTTCCATGCCAGAATGACATGAGTGTGCAAGAATATGTAGGGTGCACACCACATTACTGGACAAAGCTGCATTCAACTTGTAATCCCTAGGAACCTACTGCCAGCAAAGATGTATACCTGTTAGTAGTTGATGACATAAAACATCAGAGGGTAAAACACCACATATCATTGAGTATCCCTGCTAACACCGAAACCATGTAGCAGAAGCACCACAGACACAGTTAGCAACAATCTCACTAGCCTTTGCCCAGTGTCGACCCACATTGTCAACCAATCTACAGATATCCTGCAGAAGAAGGTTACTAGCTATAGGTGTAGAGCACAAAACCCTGCACTGGAGTACAATCTACCTGGAATGGAGTCATGCATGCAATACAGACACTCATACTGGGCATGTTCACACACTCAGAGAAGCGAAGGCCATGTCAGAAAACAAATTGCTGAAGGGTCATACTGGGCATGCTCACACACTTAGAGAAATGAAGCCTATGTCTGGAAACAACTGTGGACTATACACAGCAGTCATAGATGCCTGTGCAAATACTCCACGTTACACACCAGTCATGCTCTGCACACACAACGGATGAGAATATGCACATATATCAAAGGACAGCACACTATAACAGCTCAGGCATACACATTATAGATGTGGGAAGAGAGTGACAGACAGTGACAGACAGCTCCCCTCTCATGAGGCCTGTCCCACACAGCACACTCCCATTTTGCAAAAACATATGATGTGCAAATGTCTATCACAGTACACAACTGCCCCTGATAGCCTTCCAGTCAGTACACCTTTCATTGTCTTTCTTTGACAAGCCTGCTGATGTCATTCCCTGTAAAATACACTTTTGGTGAAGGAGCATTGCAGTAATCTCTGTGGTGTGTTCTGTAACTGCGTAATGCTCTAATGTGCTGTAGTAGTTAGGTAGGTGTTCTAATCCCATTCATGGCAACTGTGAGTCTGTGTGTATGTGTAGGTCCCAATGCTTTTGAGGACAGTCAGTACACCTGTCATTGCCTTTCTTTGACAAGCCTGCTGAAGTCATTCCCTGTGAAATACACCTTTGGTAAAAAAAAGTACCCCCATAATCTCCATGGCACGTTTTGTAACTGTTTAATGCTGTAGTAGTTAGGTAGGGGTTCTAATCCCATTCATGGCACCTGTCTGTGTCTGTGCATATGTGTAGGACCCAATGATTTTGAGTACATCTGTCATTGCCCTTCTTTGACAAGCCTGCTGATGTCATTCACTGTGAAATACACCTTTGGTGAAGGAGTATCCCAGTAATCTCTGTGGCATGTTCTGTAACTGTGTAATGTGCAGTAGTAATCCCGTTCATGGCAAGCGTGTGTGTGTGTAGGACCAAATGCTTTTGAGGACAGTCAGTACACCTGTCATTGCCTTTCTTTGACAAGCCTGCTGATGTCATTCCCTGTGAAATACACCTTTGCTGAAGGAGTTTCCCAGTAATATCTGTGGTACGTACTGTAACTGAGTAATGCTGTAGTGTGTTGCAGTAGCTAGGTAGGTGTTCTAATCCGAGGCACGGCAACTATGAGACTTTTGGTGTGTGTGTGTGTGTGTGCATTTGTCATACATATCCTGTGTGAAGCACAGACTAATGTGGAGCTGGTTTTGCACTTTTTCTATATGTTGGGCCTATTAAATGTCATAATATCCACCATACAAACATAACAGATGTCAACCATCACAGTGGCTGGGGTAAACAATCTATACCCCCACATGTGACATCATGGCATGGGGAACAATATAGGCAACACTCTCCACCCATGTCCTGGACAAAAACACACTTGGCCAGTCAACAACCAATAAGTTGGTAATCCCCTGCATATTTCCCACAGATGGTAAGTAACCATGGTATGATTTCAGTGGGCTACAGAGGACATGTCACCCTGTCCCATCCCAACAATAGGCAATGCATTGCATACAGTGCTCCATTGCTATGTGCCCAATGGACACCTGCTACAACTGGCAAGCCAGCAAATGTTACCCACAAAGGCCATGCCATGCTGTATACACATGGCCTGTATGGACAGATGCCACTGACACCAGTGAATACTGAGGGGGTAACAGGGTTAAGCTGCCTGACAGTATCTGGGTTTACATTACCATACAATTCTCCTTGGGTAAATGCAAGTCTTTTGTTTCCTGCCATGCACACTATTCTGTTTGTCAGTGCGATTGTGATGGTTTCAGTCATGCCTTTTTATATGACAGATACATCTCATTGTGTCTACTTCAGTATGTACCCCCTAGGGATTGTGTACAGACTGTAGATGGAGGCTACCGGACTGTACATCTGCATTACTGACTGTTGATTGCTTGTTATCCTGTGGCCAAGTCTGTGTCTACTGTTGTACTACTTGAAGGCCTTGCCCTGGACAGCAACATATGTACTCCTTTCCAGAATACTTTATACCTTTATCTGTTAGACAGTTGCATTACACTGTCTAAACATATTTCAGAGTCTGCACAGCTATATGACATGGCATACAGTACTTTAGTAGTACACAAATAAAGCTTCCCCATGTATGCAAACCTACATGTGGTATTATACCCTGTGACCTGTCTGTTGGTATATGTTGCAGGCAACAGGTGTCACTTGTATGTTTGGCTCATGCAGTGTCCATGTGGTATGCTGATGACTGTAGCCATAGTGGCTGTACCATATTATGTGCACCCACTACATATGTATCTCCCTATACATATGTCTGTGTGTGTATGTGTAGTTACATATATATATATATATATATATATATATATATATATATATATATATATATATATATACGAATGTATCTGCATATATGTGTCTGTGTATATGAATCGTAGAAATGTTGAGTGGGTCCACATTGTACATTCTCTATGGTAGCCACACTGTACTGCATGATACATTACCAATACTAGCCTGACAGCATACAGGTGGGATGGAGTACTGTTAACATCCTGTGCCCATGTTGTGTCAGGTCCTGGGTTTGGGATTTGTGTTCCTTTGTCAGTGTAGGGAACAATGCTGTTGAGGCCATTCACAGGCACTACAACCTCTATTGCCCTACTTTGGCAAGTCTGCTGACATCATCAACTGTGAAATACACCTTTGGGGAAAAACATCTCTGTAATCCCTGTGGCACGTGCTGTGACTGCATAATGCTGTAGTGTTATAAACTAGTTAGGTAGGGGTTCTATTCCCAGACATTATACGTGTGAATGTTTGTGTGTGTTCCTTTGTCAGCGTTGGAAGCAATGTTTTTGAGGCCATTCACAGGCACTGCAACCTCCATTGCCCTACTTTGGGAAGTCTGCTGACATCATCAACTCTGAAATACACCTTTGGGGAATAAATGTCCCAGTGATCTCTGTGGTACATGCTATAACTGCATAATGCTGTAGTGTGATAAACTAGTTAGGTAGGAGTTCTAATCCCAGCCATGACAACTGTGTGTGTGTGTTTATAATTCATAACCTGTGTGGAGGTGGCTGTGACTGTGTAACACCTGGACCCATTGAAGAATTTGTTTTGCAATTTTCCTATATGGTGGCCATATTATATGTCACAATGTCCACCTTACAAGGATGACATATGTCAATCAGCTGAGATGCTGGGGTGCCAATCCACACCCCTAGATGTGATATAAGGCCTGGTGAACAAAGTAATCAATTAGTATTACACAGAGTACACTATGAACCTCTATCTCATACACAAACACACTTGCCTAGACAACTGCCGCTATGTTGGTAGTACCCTCCATACTGTTCACAGATAGCAAGCATGGTATGATTGCAGTGGGCTACAAAGAGCATGGCACCCTGTTCATCAGTACAATAGGCACATAACTGAAGACAGTGCACCTTCACTATGATCCCCAATGGATGGCTACAACATCTGTGGTGCCATCAAATGTGGTCTTCTAAGGACTGTCCATGAGCATGCCCTGCCACAAGAGGTCAGGAGTGGCACATGTGATGATAACATTCTGTGTACTTAACATGGGCCAGACCCCCAGGTATGGTTCCACATGTCACTGCACATGCATTTTTGAGGTGTGCACATCCCAGACACCATCCATGTCATGGACTAAGGAACACATACATGGCAAGCAATGCACAACATTGCCCACACACAATAGTTACCCAGGTGACTGGATGGCTAATACAATACCCAGCTGTGTGGGGAAACCAGACACTACACTCCTGAGCCACACTGCAGACCATTGTCATGTCACCTGATGCCAAGGTATACCCATTGCCTAGCCTTGTATATCATTCTGGCACAGTCAACCACTGCACACCCATGAAGCAATGCACCCATGCATGTCAGTACTGGCACCATGTGTCTGTGTGTGTGTTGTATGTTGCCTATGACCACATTCGCACTCACTACAACCCCCCATTGGCATACTGAAGCATGCTGTCTGATGTCAGACACCTCCACATACCCTTTGTCCATATAACCTCTGTATAACCCCTGTGGTGCATGTGATACCTGCACATTACTGTGTTGTGGCAATCTAACTAGTGATGAGTTGTATCCCTGGCCCTGCAAAGTGTGTCAATGTGTGTGCGTCCCTGTGAGAGTGTGGCTGTGTTGACACTGACACTTGTTCATGCAGACAGGCACATGTACTAGACCTACAGTGTAGCTACCATATCACTGTTGCAGATGTCACTCACCATCATATATACGTTTGGAGGACTCCTCAACATGTAGCATATGTGGCACATCCAATGACTGCTTAGATATGTGATAGCAGTACATAGTCAGTCAAGGGGCTGATACCCTGGACTGGTAGGTGTGTGACACAAACATGCTTATGTTTTACTCTCCCAACCTTCCCTGACTTATCTTTGCCTCTGTCTGCCTCTCTCACTCCTTCTCTGGTGGATGTGGAGACATACATCTGCTTTGCTTAGGCAGCAGCATGTGTATTGTCAGTAATGCTCATGATCATCTGATGGCCTGTGCACAAATTGCAGCCCTCCTCTAGCTGATTGCAAGTGGAACGGCTGTGGTAACATTCCCATAGCCAATTGCATGGAAACACACTCCAATATCTAGGAACATCATGTTGGTGTTGGGCCTTTTCATTCACTGTGAGCTGGAACTAAAGCTGTTGTTTGGCAAACAGTATCACAGATGGATTGGGGACTTACCTCTGAAACATACACTATGGAAACAGGCCAACACACAGGTGGGGGGTGTGCCTGTTTTGACTACAGACTGTAAGTGCTGCTATACTGCAGTTGGGGTAATGTTGGTTTTACAGAGTGTGTGTGGATATGGCTGTCCTACATGTTTTAATACTTATCATATCAGTGCTATATTTATGAAGAAACCCCATCTGCAGACTGGGCAGTGTGAGGTGCCTTGTGTTCCTTGTGTTACCCACAGAGCCCCTATCTGTCAACTGCAGAAGGTAGTGTGAGGATTGCAGTCAGTAGATGGTGACAGCCAGGAGAGTTACTGACTTCATATCCCTGATAGGATATATGTTGCAACATACCCTGTTAAGACAGTAAATGTATGAGGTTATCACAGCAACATGTCAATATTGGCCCTGTATTTGTGCCTCCAGCCACAACTCTGTCAACCTTTGTACATATGTCTTGCAGTAGGGGGTGCATATGTTCTGTACAACATACTAATTGACAGCATATCTGATAACAAGCCAGTGAGATATCACACTGCTACACATGTTATGCACAGTAGGGGTTATATTTGAGGATATAGCCTGGGCATTCTATGATTGTGTGTACAGTGCTGAGGCATGTGTAAGTCTGGTAATTGTCGACAGCATGTGTATAGTGAATATGTACCCTGGCCTGTTTAGACACTGTGGTATATGTCATTGTTCTTGGTCCTGTTCTATCTGATGTTACATGCTTCTCCACTGTATATCACCCTATCAGCTTCCATGTTTGTAGGGGCAAACACACATGTCCTATACCACAGACAGGTATCGGACTACACTGTGTAGCGGCCCAGTATATGTAGAGTTGGTGTGTGAGTGGCGCATATGAGGATTGTGTTGATCAGATAGTAGATATTACGCTAGCTAACTATGTGTGACTGTGGCTGTGTTCACATTGGTTGTGGTTATGCACTGTAACACAGGTGTCTGTTACTCTGTGATGTGACATGACTTTAGAGCCTACTATCTATGCAGGAACATGTGTATTCCCACATAGGAGATGTAGGCTATTGCTGAGTCAGTCTGCCTGTAGTCTACACTGTGCTTTGTTACATGCCTAGCAGCTTACTGTACTTACCCAGTGAGATGTCATGTCCAGATACTTGGCAGATGTAATGCTGCTGGGCCACCATAACAGTTATGTATGTCAGACAAAGCAGCGGGATGCTGTACATATGTCTGTCACTAACTAGTGGGTAGCATGTGGCCATAGCACCACTGTACTAGTGGTTATTATGTGTCAGGACAGACAGGGGTGTATGAATGCATAACCTATGGGGGCAAATGTATACCGGTTTTTATGTGATATACCCATCTGCATGGCTGTTAACATCCACATTGTCAAGCTAGTCCACATGTCTTGCATGAATGGGTTCTGTGTATACCCCTGGACTGACCAGAGTGTGTCAGACTGTCCACATATATTGGCCATATCTCAGCTGTAGTCCACAGGGGCATTACTGCGCTCACAGTGGTACTGTACTATGATGTCATTAGGATGTCTGTCAGTAGCCAACGGTGCACATGTTAACAGCAGATGTGGCCTCCCACACACAATATTTATGTGAAGACAATCCCTATTACAGTAGCAATAGTCTACAAATATACCTGCAATGCATACCTGACATCCCCTTGCACTGAGAGGTTGGGACTATTGGGACTGAGGTAGAGTTCAACTCCATGTTCAGGACATAGAGTGAACCCATATGTATATATAATTATAACTGTTGAAAATGTTAACAGGCAACCTTGTATCCAGAAAGCAAACTTTATAATGATAAACCAGGCGAATTAAATATCCTTAACGCATAAATTTATTGCAACACAAACAAGCGTTTTCGCCGTGACTCCTGTCACAGCTTCTTCAGAGATACAATGAGACAGCTTCAAAAACGCTCATTTTAAAAAATAAGAACAGGAAATGAGCAAAGAAAACATCATTTCCTGATATAATAGAAATAATATATTATGTTTAAAAAACTTCAGAGAGCATAAATACAGTAACATAATCTGCTACATTAATAACAAAGTATGTTGAAAACATCTTATTAAAAAAGATGTTTAAATCATTTTAATAAAAATATTTAAATCATTTTAATAAAAAAGTGAATTTAAAAGTGTACTGAAAAGAAACAAAAATACTTAAATAAACTTTTTAAATGCATTAATGACACCTAATACATTTGAACGTTAAAAGTATCACCTAAAATAGCTCTTTAATTTCAGCACGGCTGATATATTGCAGTTTTCATTCAGACTCGGAGGTCTGAATGCATCCAATTTTAACTGCCATATCAATTCTACATTTTCAAGAATTAAAGAGAAAGGACCACCTCTTATAGTAGGGGCCACATGGTCAATGCCCATAAAACTAAAGTTGTGTCCTGGGTTGGTATTGATTGCATATGAGTGTTGATATATCCTTTCCTTAAGTTTACGGTCAGTCTTGCCTATGTAAAACGCAGAACAGCAATTACATAAGGCAATATAAGTGACTGATTTTGTTTCGCAGGTGATCCTATGATGAATAAGAAACTTTCTATTCCTCACTGTAAATGTGTTACCTGTTCTAATAAGTTTACACCAATTGCAGAAACCACATTTAAATGATCCCTTTAGTCTGTTAAAAGAACTTGAACTTGAGGTATGTTGTAACAGTTCTTTTAAATTACTTCCTCTTCTATAAATCACATAAGGGCGAGCCCCTAAATTTTCAATTAAAGAGGAAGAGTTAACTATAAAGTTCCAATTTTTTTAAATAATGGACCATATACTTGTTGAGTTCAAATTATATTGGGTAATGAAGCTCAAAGAGAAATTCCTACCAGGCTGTTTATTGGTAGTAGGAAGTTCAGAAACATCTCTTTCGTTGTCAATAACAGTAGATGTACTGTTAAGCTGATTCAGTAAGGGTTTATAAATCCATTCCACACGTTTTAAATCAACCTCGTTAATTAGCTCATCTACTAAGAACAAGGGGTATCCTCGGTTAGTAAATAAATCTTTTAAAAACCGACATTCTTGTCTAAAGTCCTCAAGTGTACTGCACATCCTTCCTGCTCGAACAAGTTGGCCCTTAACTATGGACCTCTTCTGTTTCGGTGGATGGAAACTGGAATAGTGCAGGAAGGAGTTGCAGTATGTCGGCTTTCTAAAGATCGTAGAGTAGAAAATCATTCTACCCAAGTCCTTAGACAATCTCACATCTAAATAATCAACCTCTAAATTTGAGAATTTGTATGTGAATTTGAGACATTCTGTAGTAGAATTAAGCGAATCTACAAAGGTTTTTGCTTCTTCTTCACTGCCTTTGAAAAGAATGAATATGTCATCCAAGAATCTTGTGTAATAGGTGACATACTTCATTAAATTCTGATTAGCCATTAGGAAATGCCTTTCCCAAAAGGCTACAAACAAATTAGCCACGCTCGCCCCACAAGGCGAGCCCATGGCTATTCCACATTTTTGCAGATAGAATTGCTGGTCGAATAAGAAGAAATTAGAAGACAGCACTATGTCTAATAGTTCAGTCACCATGTCAATCTCAGACTGAGGTGCATTTAAGTCTTTGAGAAGTAATTCGATCCATTCTACTGCTTCTATGTGTGGGATTGATGTGTATAAATCAACAACATCTATTGTCAAAAAATTCGAAGCATGGTCAAAGGGAATCTTATTGATGTCAGAAAGAAAAGACCATGAATCTTTACAAATTGTTGGAATCAATTTCGAATACTTTGACAGGATGTTGTCGATTAACTTTGAGCATGGATAGGTCATAGACGACCTTCCATCAATCAGTGCTCTCATTGGGGTTTTTTTTTTATCCTTGTGTATCTTCGGTATTCCGAACATCACAGGTGTCTTAGGTGGTATGATGTCAATATAGCTGTATGTGTCCAAGTCTATTTTACCAGAAAGGAAACGGTCACGGAAGTAACCTCTAATATGGCCATGTGTAGTATTAATCTCATTAAGAGAAGATGTTTTGTAGGCCGGTGAGTCAAGTACTTGGATCATTCTCTCCTTATATTGGAAGTCATCAAAGACCACTAAACCACCCCCTTATCTGGTTTTAAAAACCTAACAGGTAGAGAGCGCAAATTTTTAAGCCACTCACGTTGATCAAGGGATATATTTAACCCTGTTGTTTGTATATTTCCTTTAAAGGCAGTGAAAAGGTGTCTAATGTCCACCTCACACATTTGTTCAAAAAGTTGTAAATTTGTCTGTAGTGGTGGATTAAAGACACTGGGTAACTTTAGTTTGTTTTGATCGTACTCAGCTTCATTGTTGAAAATCATTTTTAAATTTAATTTTCGTGTGAAGCATTTTAAGTCTATAAGGACTTTAGCTATATTCCCAGGAGTACTAGGAACAAATGTGTAGCCAAGGGCCAATAATTCAACAAGATCAGAGTCCAATTCTAGAGAAGAAAAATTATAAATAGTGAAATCTTTCTTCTGATTGGTGAGAATAACAGGAAGAAGTGGTTGGCTTCCCAATTCAGAAATGCCATCCAAAATTGGTGTTATTTCTTCCGATTCGTGTTCCCCACCTTCCTCCGATTCTGTTGTCCTAAAAAACCCCCTTCATTAGTAACATTACCTATCATTTGGTTGTTGTGTCCTGTTTTGTTCGTATATTTTTTATTATTATTACTCCTAATTCTGTTGCTCCGTCTTACTTCCTGACTTGGGTAAGTCTCTTGTTGGTTCTCAACGCGTTCATCATCTAATAAATGGCCCTCATCTGTAACAATTAAGGACGTATTAGAGTCACTGGTATTTGAGGCTGAAAGGCAGAATTGTAAATTCGGGTACGCCTTATCATCCTGATAGGCTACCCTATCCCTTACTAGCTTCTTGTTCTTATTAGTTTTCAATTTGACCAAAAAGGCATCAATACTAGAAAATATACGTTCATAATCGTATTTAAACTGTAAAAATGCCAAATCAGTTTTAATCTCAGTGTCTAAATTGTTAACATCAGTAATAAGCAATTGTATATGAACATCATAATGCTTTACAATTGTATTCAAAAGTTGGAAACCTTGTTCTTGAAACAAACATTTTAGCTCAATAAAAAAAGACTTATCTGCCAAAAGGCCAGAAGGCGTGAAATTATTCCGTAAGCCTTTCGGTATCAGTTTTTCTTTTAGACACTGTCTAAAGTAAGCAGCTTCAAGCTGCAGTTTTTTGAGTCTAAGAAGTTTGTCAAAATATTCGAAATTGATTCCAACAATTTGTAAAGATTCATGGTCTTTTCTTTCTGACATCAATAATATTCCTTTTGACCATGCTTCGAATTTTTTGACAATAGATGTTGTCGATTTATACACATCAATTCCACATATAGAAGCAGCAGAATGGATCGAATTACTTCTTAAAGACTTAAATGCACCTCAGTCTGAGATTGACATGGTGACTGAACTATTAGACATAGTGCTGTCTTCTAATTTCTTCTTATTCGACCAGCAATTCTATCTGCAAAAATGTGGAATAGCCATGGGCTCGCCTTGTGGGGCGAGCGTGGCTAATTTGTTTGTAGCCTTTTGGGAAAGGCATTTCCTAATGGCTAATCAGAATTTAATGAAGTATGTCACCTATTACACAAGATTCTTGGATGACATATTCATTCTTTTTAAAGGCAGTGAAGAAGAAGCAAAAACCTTTGTAGATTCATTTAATTCTACTACAGAATGTCTCAAATTCACATACCAATTCTCAAATTTAGAGGTTGATTATTTAGATGTGAGACTGTCTAAGGACTTGGGTAGAATGATTTTCCATTCTACGATCTTTAGAAAGCCGACATACTGCAACTCCTTCCTGCACTATTCTAGTTTCCATCCACCGAAATAGAAGAGGTCCATAGTTAAGGGCCAACTTGTTCGAGCAGGAAGGATGTGCAGTACACTTGAGGACTTTAGACAAGAATGTCATTTTTTAAAAGATTTATTTACTAACCGAGGATACCCCTTGTCCTTAGTAGATGAGCTAATTAATGAGGTTGATTCAAAACATGTGGAAGGGATTTATAAACCCTTACTGAACCAGCTTAACAGTACATCTACTGTTATTGACAACGAAAGAGATGTTTCTGAACTTCCTACTACCAATAAACAGCCTGGTAGGAATTTCTCTTTGAGCTTCGTTACCCAATATAACTTGAATTCAACAAGTATATGGTCCATCTTTTTAAAAAATTGGAACTTTATAGTTAATTCTTCCTCTTTAATTGAAAATTTAGGGGCTCGCCCTTATGTGATTTATAGAAGAGGAAGTAATTTAAAAGAACTGTTACAACATACCCAAGTTCAAGTTCTTTTAACAGACTAAAGGGATCATTTAAATGTGGTTTCTGCAATTGGTGTAAACTTATTAGAACAGGTAACACATTTACAGTGAGGAATAGAAAGTTTCTTATTCATCATAGGATCACCTGCGAAACAAAATCAGTCACTTATATTGCCTTATGTAACTGCTGTTCTGCGTTTTACATAGGCAAGACTGACCGTAAACTTAAGGAAAGGATATATCAACACTCATATGCAATCAAAAATTCTTTGATGGAAAACGCATTAGCAAAACATGTCAATACCAACCCAGGACACAACTTTAGTTTTATGGGCATTGACCATGTGGCCCCTACTATAAGAGGTGGTCCTTTCTCTTTAATTCTTGAAAATGTAGAATTGATATGGCAGTTAAAATTGGACGCATTCAGACCTCCAAGTCTGAATGAAAACTGCAATATATCAGCTGTGCTGAAATTAAAGAGTTATTTTAGGTGATACTTTTAACGTTCAAATGTATTAGGTGTGATTAATGCATTCAAAATGTTTATTGAAGTACTTTTGTTTGTTTCTAGTACACTTTTAAATTTATTTTTTTATTAAAATGACTTAAATACTTTTACTAAAATGACTTAAACATCTTTTATAATAAGATGTTCTAATATATTTTGTTATTAATGTAGCAGATTAGGTTACTGTATTTAAGCTCTCTGAAGTTTTTTAAACATAATATATTATTTCTATTATATCAGGAAATGATGTTTTCTTTGCTCATTTCCGGTTCTTATTTTTTAAAATGAGCGTTTTTGAAGCTGTCTCATTGTATCTCTGAAGAAGCTGTGACAGGAGTCACGGCGAAAACGCTTGTTTGTGTTGCAATAAATTTATGCGTTAAGGATATTTTTCTTCGCTTGGTTTATCATTATAAAGTTCACTTTCTGGACACAAGGTTGCCTGTTAACATTTTTCAACAGTTTCTTTTTTCGACTATATATAATTATACATATATCCATATAGATATGTACACATATACATATCTTGCTTAGTATATGCCAGTAGTTTTACACATATGTGCCTTTGTTCCAGTCTCTGTCCTCCACCTACATACCAGGCTTTGCACATATGACATGCTGTCAGGGGTCATTATGTAGTGGGCTGTGTGTATGTCATGCTGTCATTCCTGCCATCACTCCACTACTGTTGTGATCCCCACACATACTGGGGGATTGGGGCCATATATGTGTGGGCTTCACCTACACAAGACATGTGTGCCCTAATGCACTCCAGAGGCCATTGTATGTAACAGTGGTATATGGCCCAGTATTATTGACATTAGGGGGGTGCAACATAACTAACCTAGGCTGTTACAACATGTGTGGGTATCAGGGGTAAGCTGCCTTAAGGTATCTGGATGTACATTAGCATACAATCCACCTTGAGTAAATGCAGGCCTACTGCCTCCTGCCATACAGAATGTTATGTTTGTCATTGTGATTGTGATGGCGTCAGTTATGCCTTGTTATGTAACCGATACATCCCATTGTATCAACTGGGGTCTTTACCCCCTAGGAATTGTGTACAGAGTGTAGATAAAGGCTGCTGAACTATATATCTGCATTACATAATGTTAATTGTTTGGTATGCTGTGGCCCAGTCTGTCTTTACTGTTGCACTCCTTGAAGGCCTCGGCCTGGACAGCAACATATCGACCTTTCCAGACTACTGTATTAGTATAACTGTTTCACAGCTGCATTACTCTGTTCATATGGATGCCGGTGTCTAAACAGCTATATGACACGGCATATAGAACTGTCATAGTACACAAATAAAGCTTTCCCAATTATGCACACCTTTGTGTGGTGTTATATCCTTTGATATCTCTGTGTGTATATGTTGAAGGCAATGAATGTCATTTGTATGGGTGGCTCATACAGTCCCCAGTTGGTAAGGTGGTAAATGTAGGAATACTGGCTGGTCCATATTGTGAGCATGTATTACATATGTGTCTTATATATATATATATATATATATATATATATATATATATATATATATATATATATATATATATATATATATATATATATATATATATATATACATATATATTTATATATATATATATATATATATATATATATATATATATATATATATATATATATATATACATATAGATGTATAACTGTATCTGCATATATTTGTCTGTGTATATGTCGTGTCTGGTCTGGTTATGAGATCTGCAACACTTGGTAGTGTATTGCAGGGGGGACGTGTTTGGCTGTGGGGGGTGTATACCTATTCGTACAAGACGTATATTGTTTGGGGCCTCTCAACCCCATTAACATTGCATGTGGACATATATGTTTTTATTTCTCCATTGTTAACTACAGATAAATGTCTACATATATATATATATGTATATATATATATATATATATATATATATATATATATATATATAAAACCTGACGTATATATGTAGCCATGTAGATGTAGACATATATATCTATAGCTGTAGGCATTTGCATGTATATATGTTCATATATATTTATATATGTATATATTTCTACACACATATATATATATATATATATATATATATATATTTATATGTGTGTGTGTCTATCTATCTATATATATATATATATATATATATATATATATATATATATATTTATATATATATCAATATATTGTATCTGTTTAGGAACACTAATAGGTTCGTACTAAGCTAACTGCCTTGTGAGCCATTTTAAGCCTAGCCAATTATCCCTTGTGAGACTCAAACCGTGCACCTTGTGTTTGTAAGGCAAACACCTTAACCATTAGGCCACCCTCCCACACTAAATGATCAGCACTGCTAAGTCTCACACCCTGGACCCTGTGCACTAAAGTCAGAGCAATATACCATTCTACCATTTGATCTATAGACATTAATATATTTACTCACACACATACTTCTACATGTTGGAATACATTCTCTGTGCTTTTGAATCACTGGGCTGGTTGATATGTTTTGAATACATCAGAGTTATGTGTATCTGACATGGCTTAGTAGTAAATCACTTTTGGTATGGTATGCAGGGTCCTGGGTTCGAGCCTAGTAGAGGCTGGTTATTTTGTTGCTAGGCAGAACAAGGGCCGTTGGATACAGAGTGGTTAAGGCACTTTTAAGCAGTTGTAAGTGGGTTTGTGTGGGTTTGCATGACGTTAAGCACTGCTAACTTCCTGTTACTGTTTCTCATACCCAGCTCCTGAATTGCTTCACCTGTGTAGGCATTGCTTACTACTGCACAAATAGGCTACAATCTGCTTACTGCTGCTTAAAAGTGCTTACTCCTGCTTACCCCAACACTAATTTCTTTAAAAGAAAAGAACATGGGGTTGATAGGAAAGTGGTGAAAAAAGGGGCACAAAGAGGGAAAGACAGTAGGGAAAATAGCCAAGGATGTGCAGGAAGGGTGTAGGGAAGGTCCATAGATGCCCATTTCTTCTACAGCAATAGCTGTGCATATGTACTGAATTTGGAGGTAGATTTGGACACTCAATCCCTTGGGAGTGGGTTAAGACAGCAATAATTTGTTGTGATGCCAATTAGACCAGATTACATGTGTCCAGTGGACATGTATGCGAAATAGACAGCTATGTATGGGGCGAGATTCTTTTGTGGGAACAGATTGCCCTTTTTTTTTCAGGTGAGAGTGGGATGTTGGGGAGGGGTAGTAGGTATATTTGGGGAGGTAGGTTGGGTAGGTTAACAGACAAGATAAACAAGACGCATACAGTGACTGTATATGACACATGTGGGGGGTAAACACCTTGGACGGGGAGGGGTATTTTTAAGTCGCACGTCCATGAGTCTCCAAATGGAAACAGTGGGACTGAGGTCCCCACCCATGGGCAGTCACCACTGCACCTTCATGGCCCCAAAGGTGGCCATGCGGGGGGCTGGGTAGGAGGGACAGGCTCACCCTCTAATTGTGCCACTCAGCCCTTAAGCTGGCGTAGCTGGTCTCAAAATGCCCTATCGATTTCTGTACGCACCACGGCCCAGACCTGACGATGGGTGACAGGTTCCTCTCTGCCCCCGCTCCCAGGGGGGCCATGCCCCATCCCCTTTGGCGGTTCCACCCAAAGGTGGTGCAGAGCCTATGGAGGAGGAAGTCCTAGGCTGGGCCCCAGAAGTGCCGGTGCTGGTGCCATGGCCAGCTGAGTTGGGACAGATGGGTCTGCTGGGACAGGCCTTCCTATATGAGCTGTGGTGCTGCAGTTTAAGGACAGATATGGGTTAGTAATAGTCAACAGCATTCAGGATTAGTTATAACAGCATGCATAGGTATACCCATTAACCCAAGACACCAAATTTAAACCAGTTGCATATATGGAACAGCAGTGACCATTACAACAGCATGCAGGCTTTATTGATGACAACAGGCCACCAATATGGGTGTATTTCAACATGACACATGCATAGAACCAAATGTGGATATTCATGAACCAATAAGACATATGTCCCAACATAAGTTTGGAGAGTAAACATACCCATTGAGGTGTATAATTGGGTTAATGTTGCAAATATGATGGGGGGCAAGAGAGAGAGTTCAGTTAACAACTGATATATCCCTACAGTTTTCACAACTTTCTTAGTCATTGCAGTGATCTGTCCCTTACATGTATTATTATACTACCCATTGGCCTTACTTTGTACAGTGGTATGTTTGCAGATTAGTATATACGTGGACTGTGTATAACATATAGTTTACACCTTTTACCTGTCATAGCTCTTGAGAAGACCTTTGTTAACACGACCTGACAATTTCTACACATACTCTCAGATTCCATGTTGATGTTATACACATACCCCTCAATCCGTTATTGCATACACTCTGGTTGAGGCTTGACAGGATGCAGGAGTTACTGCGACATATTATGCAAATTGCTCTCATACACCTTGGATGTGTTGCTACAATGACAGGTTTGTTTTCATATACATTCTTTGACTATGTACAGGTTTGACTAGATGTTACCACAGGCTGCCTACGTTTCTTGGATCATCACACTGATTTCTCAGGGGAATAGGGTACCAGGCAGCAGATTTTGGCCATTTATCTGCACATGCTGGACAGATCGGAACAGTTGAGGGGTATGAATATGCATACAGCTTACTATCTGAGCATTATGATGCAGTCTGTACAGTTGATGGTTATGATTATGCATACAGCTTACTATCTGAACATTCTAGCAAAATCTGTACAGTTGTTGGGTCAAATTATGCATACAGCTTTCTATCTGGACATTCTCACAAATTCTGTACAGCTGTGGGGTATGATTATGCATACAACTTACTACCACTCCCAGAATTCAAACCCCTGCTGTGTGTGGTAAAAATATTACAGTTAACATCACAGTAAACTGCTATCAGGGAATTGGTGTAAAGCTTTCCAATGTTGTCTCTCTAAGTCTCCGCCATTTGTACAATATGACTAACCTCTTGTTATACAGAACTTCCTACACATTTTATCTGTGTACCACAGTGTGGGTAATACTGCTTAATACAACAGTACTATTTACAGCATGCAACACTACATCATATTACATCAGAGTATACACACGCACTCCAGGGGTTATACCTTTATTCACAGGATATGACAGTTCATGCCGGATTATTGCTAACCTGCCTTACGACACAGCCTTTGTAGGCTAGTGGCATGGGCTTGCTGGTTCACAGCCCACTCATCAGCAGCTGTCAGAGAAATACAGTGACATTTAGCCATACCTATCCATAGTATACACAAGCTAGGCAATTATTATGTACTTAGTAGAATGGGTACTGATTTAGTACTGGGGCATCAGCCATCTGCCTGGACTCCTGGATCCACTGTTCCAGCAGCTCCCCCCTATGCTGCTTCAGGTCAGCATGGTGATGCCTGACCTGCTCACCAGACCGGGGATACCTGTGGCACTAGTGAGGTCATGGGCGAGACTGCCCCAGGCCTCCGCTTTATACTGGGAGCCCTGGTATTGGCCCTGCAGGAGTCTCTGCTCATGGTGTTTGACCAGGAGCCACACCATGTATTTAGACTCAGTAATGCCCCAGTACTGCACTCTAAATCAAGTGCCTTCTCCAACTCTGGCCATTCAGACTACAATAGGAAGCTGCAACCAGTTATGGGATGTATTCTCACCTGTGGGATTTAAATATGCCTGATTTCCTACACTTTTCCATGATTGGACGGTTTTGAAAAGGCTAAGCTATGAGCACACCTGCTTACCTAATGTTGGCATTGCTTAAAGGGGCATACCACTGGGCAGATGGAGTTAGCCGGCCTACACATTGCTTACACCATGTAAGCTCACCAATGCAATACTTAGCGTTGCTTAATATCTAATTGGCATTATGTTTTCCTTTTGACATTGATTTATTATTTGTTATTTGTTACATTTTATATCCATGTCTGGTATCTGTGATTCATGTGTACATACACTGTATGGGGTCCTAGGCAATTCAACATTTTATTACAATAACACCTCACATCTGGCCTTACTGCAGTACTCCAGTTCACATATTTATGTTATGTAGCAGGTTATACAACATCACACTGTACATAGTTTCATTTCACATGTTCAATTTGATTTTCCTGTGGTGAGGATTTGTTTGCTGAAACCTCACTCTTATGTATTTCTATGATGGCTTAGTGGTTACCTACTATGGCTATCGTGTACAGGGTCCTGGGTTCAAGCCTTGCAAAGGCAGTTTATTTTGTTGTTGGGCAGAACACAGGCCGTTGGGTACAGAGTCATTAAGGCACTCTAAAGCAGTTCTAAGCGGGTGTGAACAGGTTTGCGTGACAGTAAACACTGCTAACTTCTGGTTACAGTTTCTTACATGCAGTTAGCTTCTAATTTGCTTAATCTGTGTAGGCAATGCTTACCCCCATGCAAACATATTTAAACACGCTTAATAATGCTTATATATGCTTACAACTGCTTATTTGTGCTTAAACCTGCTTACTAGTGCCTTATTCATTATGACACTGACACTTCACATGTGCATTTAATGCAGTACTTCAGTTCACATTTAAATGTTATTTTGCAGGTTATACAGTAATAAAATGTTCATATACAGATTTCACTAGTTGCTGCAGTAGAACTCGAACCAGGAATGCCTGCTCATTAGGCGAATACTTTGTCCACTACACTATTGCTGTGCTGCTTCATTTGCATATATCTTCCTTGTTATTGTTTTCAGCCTTTTAAGCTGCTTTAACCGTAGCTAAGCACTTGCCACACCCACGCACCTATGGTTAGCAGTACTCTGATTCTTAATAAATATAAAGGGGTTTCTTCAGTTTATTTATATGTACTATCCCTGTTCTACACATGGGGGACTGTTGGTGGGGATATGCAAACACCTATGAGTGATCTTGCTCATTTATTTCCA
Organism: Protopterus annectens; assembly: GCF_019279795.1. Taxonomy (NCBI): domain Eukaryota; kingdom Metazoa; phylum Chordata; order Ceratodontiformes; family Protopteridae; genus Protopterus; species Protopterus annectens. The sequence continues at coordinate 766,328,517 of NC_056730.1, forward strand.
CTTTCTGCTGTTCTACATTGCAGGGGTTGTTTATTCTGAGAGTTCTGCTCTCAAACACGCCCCCTGCACTCGTACATGCTCCATGTAAGCCTGGGAGGTCGGGCAGTGCATCTTCATTAATATGCATGGCGCACTGCCATCCTCCTCCTACACGGATGCTTCCGTGCAGGACTATGCTAGCCCTTAACGGAAGATTAGTGAATCCGGGGGCTTGTCTTTGTATCCATAAACATGCTATCTCATACTACAACCTCATTTCAAGTAAACGACACTGCAATACTGCCTGATGCAGTTAGCTTAGGTTTATGTTAACAGTATTTTAGCAGCATGTATTACTGTCTTTAAAATTATCAGAACTTGTCTTATTTCTTGTCTCACTGCAGTTTTACAGATTGTTTTCCTGGTACTTACTCTACCGTGGGCCAACCCAGTCCATTCAGCCCTTGTTTTGCTTGGGGTTCACTCTGCTCCCTTACCCAACCCCGAATTCCCATCACCCCCACTACATCCACACTTATAACTCACTTACTCCAACTCCTCCACTCATCTTGCTATCCTGTACCTAACTGCACTAGCCAATCTCAAATTCTTCTCTTTATACAATCTCCACCCACTTGTGTTCTAAATTCCTTCTCAAGTCTCACTCTGTTCCTTCCCATCAAAACAAACCTATTCTCCACACTGTTATCACTGCTCATTACCTCATCATGCTACAAGATTTTTACAACACTAACCATGCTATTTCCCTCCTGTATCACCTTATTCATCCTCCTCCTCTCATTCCTAACATCCCACCTGAAGTAGTAATAAATGAACACTCCTCAACGATTACTTCATCCTCACCCATTAACCATCTTCCCACTGGCTGCTTAAAAATTTCTTCAGGCCTATTTCCCGTAACTCCATTCCACTATTGTAACCCCAAATTACTAAAAAAATTCAGTCTCAATATCAATGTAATGCTTCTACCCATCACTGCTAAAAATGCCATAATAAACAAACCATCGGTCTCCACCATACATAGGTGTGATAACATCCACCCCAATCCAGGTCCTAACCAAACCCCAAACCAATGAATGCACCATAAAAGTTGAAAAAAATAGTCACTCTAAACCTTAGAAGCATATGCAACAAAATCACTTATTTTCATGCTTGGATGACTAACACAGCCCAGACATCCCAGCCCCAACAGAGACATGGATAAAGCCTGAAATAAAAAATGCTAAAATACTACACATGGCTGCAGTACTTTTAGGCTCGATAGAGCACATAAAGAAGCAGGTGGAATAGGTATAATCTTCCCAGATATGCTCACAGTAACTCCCTTTACAGGCATGATCCCATATTTTGGAAAAGCAGAAATCCTTATCTCATTCCTAAAACTTTATACAGCCAAGAGCATATGCATTGCCGTGCTATATATGCCCTCAGGACAGAACATCCCAATACTTGAAAACATGCTATCCTGGATAGCAGATACCATCATAAATGAAACTATCTTCCTGGGTGATGTATACATTGACTGGTATTCATTATCTGCAAATTCAGCAATCAAGAGCATGAACCTCTTTGAATTCACTCAGTGTATCAATGCACCAAAAAGATATGCAAAAATAACTCAACAATCTATCTTGGACTGGATTCTGGTTATCAGCCCATCTAATTTTACCCCCTCAGGCACCCTCCCTGATACACTAAGTGACCACATGCCAGCTTATACCCACAGGGGTATTACACAACTAACAAAGGAGCATAAGCTCAAAACTATCCAGTAATCTCTCCAAATTTTCCAAGCAGTCTTTCAGTGAAGCTCTAACAGCAGTTACCTGGTCTAGCCTAAAATGACTCCCCCTTTAAATGATTAAGTTGAATACTTCAGTGCAGCATTTGTAAATATTAACTTCTTAGCCCCACAGCATACAAAAATAATTAAAAACAGCCATACCCCATGGCTCATCAACCAATGCAAACTCCTCATGAAAAAAAGAGATGAAGGATGGATTAACTGGCCAAAGAATAAAAATGACAAAAAATGGCAACTATTCAGAGAGCTATGAAACCAAGTCAAGAAAAAAGTTAATAGAGACAAAAAGGCTTATTAAACTGATCTACAATACAGCCATAAATACCTCCCTAAAACAATTGGTCCTCCATAGCCTGTCCCATCACCGCAGGCACAAAAAAGAATCCCAGCCCATACCCAGATATTCCCCATCTTCAAACAGCTGCCTGTTTCAATACATACTTCATGGAATGCATAGCCAACTTAACCTCAAAGTCAACTAACAAACTTCCTTCCATGCAGCTATCTTCATCTACCATAGACACTAATACATCTGCTTCACTAAGCTCACCTAATTGCAACCTCACCAATGCACACACACAGACAACGCCACCCATTTTAACTTTCAACCAGTATCTATAACTCTCAGAAAAACATTTTTACATAAACTAAAAACTTTTTCCCTCCTCAGTCAATAACCCTCATTATGCCAAAATCTAGCTACAGATGCAATAGTACACCCAATCAGCATTTTTATTAGTAGATCAATAATCCTGTGTCCATAACTTATGGAAAATGGCACAAATTATCCCCTTACATAAAGGAGGTAATTCCACTGACATTATACATTTCTGTTATGTCTCCCCTGTCAGATGTATACATCAACAATTTTTCCACTGTCTCTTACAAAATAAGCTAATCATCAATACGCAACATAGATTTTGGCCAGACCACAGCATTAGTGCTATTTACAAACACTGTCAATAAAGTTCACAGTTCTAATAAACTTGTATCTACAGTATTTCTAGATCTATCAAAGGCCTTTGACATGTTCTCTTACACTAAACTTCTCAATCAACTTTCCACCCTGGGTCTGTTATCTCCATGTATTCAATGTTCTCTAGCTACCTTGCCAACAGGCAACAAGCTATAAAATGGTAAGGATCCAACTCTACGTACCTTCCCACTTCCACAGGAGTTCCTCAAGGATCAATACTTGGCCCTCTACTATTCAATATTTTTATCAATAACCTATATTCATCTTTTGTGAAGGCACACTACCTTCATCTGCCCTTCAAACAGGTTAGCTCACCTCCAAAAAATCACTCAACAAGCTGTCATGTCTATTAGAGTCTGGCTTACAAGAGAACAACTGTTACTCAACTGCCTAAAAAACAAACTCCTCTTTACCATCAAAACTCACACCCTTAACAAAGCATCTTTCAAAGTCTTTTCAGCAAACGGCACTGAAATTCAATTAGTCCACCGTACCAAAGTATTAAGAGTTATAATAGATGATAATCTTAATTTTGACATCCACATCCAAAGAAATATCAAGAAACACCATCAAAAATTAGGCATGCTATACAGAAACAAACATTTTTGAGCATACCCACAAAAATGACTCTAGACAAAACCTACCTTCTGCCCTCCCTACTCAATGGAGCACCAGTTCTAAACAATTTACAATCCTCCATAAAAAGCAAACTTGAAAGCTGCTACAACAAAATTGCCAAGTTTGCTACTAATTCATTCTCCTTTACCCATCACTGTAAAGCTCTGCACACCCTTAGCTGGCTGGAACTCTCCCTCCACCTCTCCTACATTCATATTATAACAATACATAAAATTATATACAGACCATTAGCCTGCCCAGCTCTTTCCCCTTTAATCAACATTTATTTCCTTAAAAGAACACTCAGCTCAGAAGACAAACAACTTCTCACTATAAATCAACCCAATATATCCCCTGGGCATGGCCTGTACTCATACTCAGTAACAATAAATGGATCTCCTTACCTCTAACCACCAGCACTATTTCTAACCAACCTTCCTTAAAATGCTCTCTGAAAGAATACTTTACAAAATCATGGGCCTGCTCCTGTATCAATCCTGACTGAACTTACTCAATATACTTCACTCACCCCCTTCAACCTAAGTCACACCACACAACCCTCTCCAGCCTCCATCTCCACTCCTTTCTTTTGTTTTTTCCCACTAACTTACCTTATGCGCTTCATCTGTGCAGACATTTCCTCTTCCTCTTTCGCTTTCCTCCCTACTCACCTCAGCTACCTGAAGACACCCTTCCATGCACTCTTCTTAAAATCTCATTTTCATTTTATTCTTCTGCCTTCTATAACCATAATACGAACACCATCTCTTATACTAAGACATCACTCAATTCCCCCTCACTGTCTCTTATCATGCAATCTGTAATATCTCTTTTACATATCTTATTAGAATTGTCTCGGGTCTCATTTATCTTATACTAACATATGTAACAAATAATGTCTAGTGAGCTTTTCCTCACATATTTTCTGCAACTCATGTTATTGTTTTTCATTGTACTCTACTACGAAACATCCATTCTATGTTTTTCTCTTTACAACATTTTTTCACATCATTGTTTTGTAGTGTAACATGATATTTTATGATTTAAACTATCTGTACTTGATTTTTGAAAGATTGTGATTTAGAGCTTTTCTCCCTGGGCTCCACTAAAAACGGGCACTTTCTAGTCTAGACAGAATTCCTCGGTAAACAAATGTCAAAAAAATAAACAAGATAATCATCCATTAATCAGAACACTAATAGAAGGAGAAGAATATAACCTTTTAACTCAATTCACAAACTGGTGCCCATACACTCTCTCTCTCTCTCTCTCTCTGTCTCTGTCTCTCTCTCTCTCTCTCTCTCTCTCTGTTGGAGGACCTGAAATAAGAAGTCCCATTCTGCAGAATCAAAAGCTTTCTTAATGTCAGATAATATTATTCCCAATGGACTCTCATCCTTCTCAAAGCAATTCAAGAAGTCTATGATCTCCCATCAGTTATCATAGGATCATCCGAGATTACTAGGCTATCAACCTGGAGGTCATTTTAAGGCTAGCCATTTCATCCCAATGTAATACCATAGAAATACTAGTCAATATCCAAGATTGCATTTATTGATGAATGCCCATGTCCAGGAGGGTTGTGGGCTCTTTCTTTGGTAAGAATTTATGGTGCCCTATCCACTTGCCCAGGTTACTCTTGAGCAGTGTCATAGAGGTACTCTGCTTCACATGAACTGCTGCTGTGGTGCAGTGGTTAGCATTGTCACCTAACAGCAAGAGATTCTTCAGTTCGATTCTTGGCTGGGGTGCTTTCTGTGCAGAGTCTGCATGCCCTCCCTGTGGTCACATGGGTTTCCTCCTGGTGCTCCAGTTTCCTCCCACATTTCAAAGACATGCAGTAGGTGGATTGGACACACTATATTAGCAGTAGGTAAGAGCATGTGCATGAGTGAGTGGTGTGAATGAACTAGCACAGCAGAGCTAGCCACCTGGCAGTGTAAACCTTGGCTTAAGAGGATTGTCACTGTGGATGTGACACCCTGACCCCATGTGTAAAATGGGAAAAGAGGTAGAGGACAGATAGATGGATGGTAGCCTGTTCCAAACATGCGGCAGTTGTTGGGAGATAAATTTTTCCCTCCAGCATGTCCTATTTAAGTCATAGGCCATATTTAGGTCCCTTGAACAGGTATCCCTAGTCCCATTTGATTTATGCATATGCAGAAAGTTCGTTAGGTTTGGGTCTTGGATTGCTCTGTAGGCCAGGCAAAAATCTCCACTAAGAAGTCTATACAATATGGAGTATAGTGACAGGGACTTTAGTCAGTTTGTGTAAGGCACATGCTGGAGCCCCTTGATCTTCATTGTTAGAAACCTCTGAGGTTGTTTTAATTGCTACAGGTGCTTAGTACGGTACATGCAAAACAGGGCATTATACTTAATTATGGGCTGGATAAGTGCTGAGTATAGGGTGTTATAACTTCTTTTGCTCTTGAGGCGATGCCTTTACTAATCAAGTGTGCCACGTAGAAAGCTTTCCTTACTACAGTAGACACATGGTGGTCAAAGTTAAGGTCACAGTCAACATGTGATCTCAGGTCCCTTACCGCTTCATGGAAACTTAGGGTATTGTTATTAATCTGATAGTGTGAGAGAACATATATTTCTTTGCATTCAGTTTGAGACCATGACTAATACACCAGTCGGTGGTCTGCGTGAGACCCTCCTGGAGTATATTGACATCAGTTGGGGATTCAGTGATTGCACCTAGTTTGCAGTCATCTGCAAACTTGGTCAGCCACATCCCTTTACTTTTGACCTGAACTTCTGAGAAGTATATACCAAACAGTAAAGGGGCCCAGCACTGACCCATATGGCACCCCACTGGTTACAGGTCTGCTGGTTGATGTGTAGTCACCCACTTTGATAGTGTGTGTCTGGTTTGTGAGCCAGTTGGCAGCCCATCTTACATGAAGGGGTTTACATTCAGCTTTCTAAATATATCATTAATGCCTGAATATGGGATTGTGTCAAATGTTGTTGCCAGGTCAAGGTATGCTGTGTACACATATTTGCCCTCGTCAATGGCCTTAGTCACATTTTCAAAGAAATTTACCAGATATAACAGATTGGAGCTGCCTTTCACAGAGCATAATTGGGTAGGATCCAGTTTCTGGAGGTCACCTATGTCTTTATTTATGAGGTCCATAGTCATACATTCCATGACCTTACAGATGAGCCTGATCAGGCTTATGAGTCTATAAATCCCTGGGTCTGTTGTTAGGCCACCTTTGTGGAGGGAAATAACTGCTGCTGTTCTTCATTCCACAGAAACAAAGCCTGCGGTTAGGCTATGATTGAAAAGGGTACTTAGTGGTAATGCTAGTTCAATTTTTAGCCTGTTTAGAAGATAGCCTGGGATGTCGTCTGGTCCCATACAGGCTGTGTTTTTTGCCTTAGACAAGGCTTTGATGACTTGCTGTTCAGATATGTAGGGTGGGGAGGAGAGTTTGGGGGAAGGTTTATTGTAAGTTAGGAGTGGATAAGGGAGTTACATTTTCAGCATACCTATCCTCTAGCAGGTTTGCTATCTCTCTGGGGTCAGTGTGAGTGATACTGTTGGCCACTAGTTCTGCACATGCTTGTGTCCTCCCCTTTAGGTTATGTATGTAGCTGTAAAAGGCCTTATGGTTATCCTTTGCTGTACTTGCTAAGTTTCTTTCAAAGGAGCCCTTGGAGGATTTGACAAGTTTTCTTATTTGTCTGTTGAGGCCGAGAAGGGGGCTTTTCCATTGCTGGAGTCTTGCCTTTGTATTCTTGGACAGCAACATTTTGTGTTTATTATAAAGTTTGTTAATGCTGGATGTCCACCATGGCAGCTTGTTTTTACTTGGGGCTCTGGATTTAATTATTTCTGGTACAGCCAAGTTTATACACTTATGCAAGTGATTGTACAGGACTTTAGTATAAGCTACAGCATGGTTACCACTTCCAGCAGGGGCTGGGGCTTGGAATGCAGTTACACCTTCACCTAGTAGGGTATAGTTTGCCATGGTGAAGTTTTTTAGTCCAATTTCACCCTTTGCAAGTAAACCAGGATGGGCATCTAAAGGCGTTACTGACTAACTTAATAGAAGGGTTACCCTAAATAGGAGGTAGGTCTAACCAAGATATTCAGGTTACAGTGAATGCTGAATAGTTTACAGAAGCTTCTGTTATCCAAGTTTAGTGACCAATACCTTTGTATATCTGTCGGGCAATAAGAGTGATAACATAAAAAAGTCTGGTGAGAGAATCTTCCTAAGATTTTGGCTTCTATTTCCATCCACAGGGAGGTTACCTTATCTTGCACTCCCTTTACATTTAAAATATCTATTTCTGGGGCTTTATGTCATTTGAGTCTAGAAATGGCTGTGGATAAGTACATGTAGAAAGTATGCTGACTTAGAATGGTCTGCTATTCCAGTATAACTTTACGTGTTTATGCTGCCCAACAATTCCTGTCCAGTACGTTGAATTTGTGAGCTATAGAGAATAGCATGGGAGGATCTAAACTCCTCTCTGAGTCTGTCATCCTTCACCACTGACTCACCCACGTCCGCACCCATGTCATCTCTTACACCATATATAACAGATCCAGCAGAATATTGTTTGAAAAAACAATAAATACATTTACTATCGCCTTCCCTGTGCAGCCACCACATGTGGTCTTTGAGAAGTAGCTCAGCCTCATTTTAGAGGTCTCCGCTATAGCAGTTTCTGTTGACAAGGTTAACTCTTGGTTTTTAAGGTGTGATATACCACCCACCTTGCCTATTCACTTTTAAATTGATTGCTGTTTCTATCCTTCCTGACCTAAGAGGTCAGATCTTTTCCTTCTTTTTCTCCCTTCTGTGTCCATTACACCCCCCATTACTGCTGATTTAACTCCTTCCCACCATAAAACATTATAAATTGTATCATGATGAATATTCCTTTGCAGTACATCCATAAAAATGGATCTTATATTTTCTTTGTTACTGTCAGAGCACTATTGAATGTCTGCCCATCTCCAACTTCTATATTTAGGAGTTGCCTCCGCCATGCCATAGTCAATAATACAACTGGCACATGAACCGATAGGTTGATTTCTAGTATTATGGCTGTGTGCTCCCTAGCTTTATAGCATTTTCAGATAAACATTGTCATTCCTGCTCCTTTATTGAGCATGGTTTCTGGGAAAGGTGGGAGTTATATTAGCTGGATGGAGTTCTTTCATATGACCAGCTATCTAGGTATTAAGTATTTCTTGGCTTTTACTATGAGGCTTTTTCTTTGACAAAGTCAGTCTATTTGCTTGTTCAACACCACATTAAAGTTACCTGCTAACCAGCTATATATAGCTCCATTAATCATGCCCTGTCAACTATCTAGAAACTCTATTAAAAAAAACTGAGTGCTGTCTACATTTGGTGCAAAATGTTACCAGTCACCTAGATTTCCTTATTTATGGTCCCTTTCCAAATCAACCATCTACTCCTACAACTTCCCTTAATCCAAAGAGTTTCTACCACAAAACATTTACAAAACTAAAGGAGTGCCCCCAGATTGTCTCCACCTGGCATAAGAGCAGCCACTACAGTTGGATATTGCCTGGATCATATTTGTGTGCCTTGTAAACCTTGAATTTGGTTTCCTGGAGACAAATGAATCACTCCCCTCTCTTTCAAGTCTTTGTATAATTCCAGCTGTGCTTAAGGTATGAGAACTCTCCCTATGTTTCAAGAAGGAAAATGAATACTTGCTGAAGGTGCTTCAGCTAAAGTCCATATGCAGTTATATCAGCCCACTTATAAATTGTGAAGTTTGACCATATTCTTCCCAATCCTTGAAAAAAAGTCCCCAGGAAACCCCTTGGGATAGACACCAAATTGGTCTATTTGGGAAGAAAATACCTATATCTAAGCCACAATTCTTGGTGACTGCAAAGATAACTGATGGACTAATTGGTTATTGCCAATAACTTACATTTTCCCTGCCCTGAGTTCTTACTAAATTCCTATGCTCCCTGTCCTGTCATCCTGTCTATAACATAAAGAGTCAACAGTAACATATGTTATTATCATCTGCAGTACAAAAATAACTTTTACTTGTGTACAAATAAAGTAGTAGACTCACATATTTGTTAGGCCCCCTTCACACAAAAGAACATCTGCCAATAAGGAAAGGAAAAGGGTGTTATTCATGGGAAAAGTATGCAGGAAGTTCTCTATCTCAGATATATGAAATGTATTCAAGACAGGGCCCCCCACCAACTCCCATAAACTAAGACAGAATAACTCATAAAACTATCATCTGACTGGATATCAGGATTTAGGTGGGTACTCTCTATACATAAAACAGAAAAAGGACAATGTTAGTAAAAATTACTATCTCTCATACATATATAATACTTTAAAGTCTACCACACTGTGGTCCTCCGGGTCTATAGCATATAATCGAACTTACCATTTATCGAATACCTCTTCATCGAACTCACCTTGTCAAAACCACTTTTTGTTTAACAATCATGTTAGCAAATATTTTCCCAGGGAAAAAAATGCAGAAGGCCAAGATTGGAAATTAGCCCTTTTCCCCACTGTAGTGCAATCTTGGTTTTGATATATTTATTTAGGAGGATGTGGGGAGGGTAGCCATGGGGGCAAAGCCCCCCACCTGAGTGGATTTTAAATTTTGTACTTTTTTGTGATGATCGGTAGTTGGGCTACTGTTTTTTTTTCCTGGGAAAATATTTGCTAAAATGATCATTCAACAAAAAGGGGTTTTGACAATGTGAATTCAACAAAAAGGTGTTTTTTAATCCTTTTGCATTCCAGCAGTGTTCATCTGCAGAGGCAGAAAAGACTGAAAAATATCTGGGCAAGATTTCTTCTTTGTTAAGTCAAATTCCCCTTTCAGAACCAGACACCTCCAACACCTGGAGTACTTTTGCCTCAGCTCTATTTTGTTCTGGCACAAATTCTTAGCCTGCTGAGAGGTCACAGCAGTATCTGTCTTTTCCATTAGGTAAGTTTCTCCTACAAATGAGACTTTCCTTCTTGAAGATTTTCCTTTTTGAAGGTTTTCTTGTTACAATGATGTAACTGTCATTTGTCAAGCTATCTAACACTCTCTAACTCACAAGAGACTGTACTGCCACTTTTATAAAACGTGAGCTACTTCTAGGAAGTTTTTGCTTACTCTGAGCAGGTGATTTAGTGGAGGAGTGGGGGTGCTGGCATTATTTCTTTTGTTAAATTCTACTCCATTTCTTTCTCAGACCAATAGCCTTCCCCTCCTTCTCCCCCATATTAGCAAGCTGTAATTTCACTTTATGAAGAAAGTACATTTTCTGCTATTGTTATGGCTGGATAGATGAGCATTGTTGTGCAACCTAGATCAATAGATGGGTGACCACAAATTCACTCGTGGGATGGTGCCTATGTCCCTCTTGGACAGAAGAAGTCGGCATGAACTACCACAGACCCTTACTTCTTTGAATTTCACTAACCTAATCACTGACTATTGGGGTAACTCAAGATAAATATGGCTAGGTTTTTTATGGGCTCTAGGGACATTAGCCTAGTAACCTCCTATGAGCCTATGAACCTATGAACATGGCATTAGATCTTTTTAAATAGGAAGCATTGTCTGGCATAATAACTATAGTTCATAGGTTCAAAGGTTTGTAGTAAGCTATCAAACACCAGGGTCTTTATAAGCATAGCCATGCAACCCAACACAATTTTGTCCTCAAGTATATTGGATGCCTATATGGTGGGGTATGTTAGTAAGGAGGTCAATAAGGGTTTTGGGTGGGTATGTTAGTTTGGGATTAATTAACTTACTGTCTGACTCTGTACGAGACATGGGGATCAGACTGGGGGAATTTACATATTCACTGGGAGTAATCGACCAGAAAGTACATTATATACAACTTCCATCTTACTCCTTTGTTCTTACAACTCAGCTACAATAGTCAGTCTCTTGTACATAATGACTGTACAGCAAATTGCAATTAACATATGACATGGGTCTGAAGTGTTTTTCCTTCGGGTACCCACTTTATGCAATCTTTCTATTGATTTATTCAAATATGACCAAATAGTACCCTAGATTGGATTTTAGTATCTCACCCCCACTACTACACCGACAGTGGAACTCTCCCTGACTCCCTCAGTGACCATCTTCCCATATTCACCAAACGTCTTCCATGTCCACTACAAACAACACATAATTACATCAGCAATCGAAACCTAAAAAACTTCGACCCAGTAACCTTCTCAGACTCCCTAAAATCAACAAATTGGAACCCACTAAAAACTCTACCCCTGGATAATGCTGTTGCACACTTCAATACAAATTTCCTGAAACTCCTGGATAGTCTAGCCCCCAAAAAAAACAAACGGATTTGAAACAATACCACCCCCTGGCTTACAAAAAATACACTAACTATCATGCGACTGAGAGACAAAGCCTGGGCACACTACCAAAGAAACAAAACTTTGTCTACCCTAAATGAATTCAAAACTCTTCGCAACAAAGTCAAAAAGCTTATCACAATAGATCGTCAAAACTACTACTCTATACTTCAAAACAACCATAAAACCAACCCTCAAAAATTCTGGAAAGGTATCAATAAACTCCTAAAACCTGGCACTGCAGAAAACCCAAGCCCAGACCCAAGTGCTCCAGATATCAATCTCGCCACCCAATTCAACTCTTTCTTCTTAGACTCCATCTCTAAACTTACCACATCCTTCTCCAATAACACCACACCCTCTACACCTACATCCCACCTCCTTCCTCCCCCCTCATCTCCTACCTCTTAACTCACACCTTTTTCCCTAAAATCCATCCCTACATCTACCATAAAAAAGCTCCTGCAAAAGCTAAAACCATGTACTAATGCACCTGATAACATACCCTCATACTTCCTTAACATTGCTGCCGATGCAATTGCCTTCCCCATCAGCATCCTAATAAATCACTCTATCCAAGAAGGTCTTATTCCCACACTCTGGAAAATAGCTTTCATCATTACGCTTACATAAAGGAGGCAAGAACAATGATATCACTAACTACCGTCCCATCGCCATCCTTTCTCCTATATCAAAACTCTTAGAAAAATGCATCCATCTCCAACTCCTTCCCTATCTCCTAGATAATAACTTACTAACCCCCACACAACATGGTTTCAGACCCAGCCACAGCACCATGACTGCCCTCCTTTCCTTCCTGGAAACAGTAAATACTGCCCGAGACTCTGGCTCTGTTGTATCCACTCTCCTTCTCGACCTTTCTAAAGCCTTGGGTACCATATCTCACAGCCTTCTCCTTACTAAGCTATCTAACCTTAACCTATCCCCTGCCACTATCAATTGGTTCACCAACTATCTCTCTCATAGGCAAAAAGCTGTCAAATGGAAAACAGCCATCTCCTCCTTTCTAAATACACCCACTGGTGTCCCCCAAGGTTCCATCTTGGGTCCTCTCCTCTTCAGTATATTCTTAAATGACTTCTCCCACTCAATTCCCCATGCCAGACTTGTTCAATATGCAGACGACTCTACAATCATCTGCACAGCCACATCCATTCCCACTCTCTTAAAATTAACCCAAGAGGCCTTCTCTACCACAGAACAATGGATGAAAAACAATCATCTAGCACTCAATGCATCTACAACCAAGCTTATGGTATTCACCCCCTCTAAAAACACAACCATTAACAAAAATCTACTCTCTATCATCAGCCAAAACAACACCCCTCTTGAACTAGTATCTGAAAGCAAACTGTTAGGGGTCCTGATAGATGACCAGCTCAAATTCAATAGCGACCTACTACTAAACATAAAAAAAAACATTACAAACTTGGCATGCTTTATCGACATAATAAATTCCTCTCCACATCTACTAAACATACTCTTGCTACAACATTCCTCATTCCTTCACTTCTATATGGGGCTCCTCTTCTAACAAACCTTCAATCATCCCTTAAAACAAAACTGTCCTCATGTTATAATAAAATTGCCAAATTTGCCACTGGCCACAAAGCATCTACCCACCACTGTGTATCTCTCCACAAACTAAACTGTCTTGCACTTCCTAACTATCTCACCTTTACTCAGCTCTGCTTTGCCCACAAACTCATATTCCATCCATCCCTCTGTCCCTCACTCAGCTCCACCTTTAAAATGCACATGCCACAAAGAGCCCTAAGATCTAACAACCAAAATTTGATAGAACTGTACAAACCTCTTCACTCGCCAGGGAAAAATCTGCTGTCCTTTTCCCTGGCACGCAATTGGAACTCCCTTCCCCCCTCCATCCGTACCACTGCTAACCTCCCAGCTTTTAAAAAATCTCTACACTCACACTTAACATCTTCCTGGGAATGCTCCTGCTCTCATCCCTCCTACACTCACACTTAACATCTTCCTGGGAATGCTCCTGCTCTCACCCCTCCTACACTCACACTTAACATCTTCTTGGGAATGCTCCTGCTCTCATCCCTCCTACACTCACACTTAACATCTTCCTGGGAATGCGCCTGTTCTCATCCCTCCTACACTCACACTTAACATCTTCCTGGGAATGCTCCTGCTCTCAGCCCTCCTACACTCACACTTAACATCTTCCTGGGAATGCTCCTGCTCTCATCCCTCCTACACTCACACTTAACATCTTCCTGGGAATGCGCCTGCTCTCATCCCTCCTACACTCACACTTAACATCTTCCTAGGAATGCGCCTGCTCTCATCACTCCTACACTCACACTTAACATCTTCCTGGGAATGCTCCTGCTCTCATCCCTCCTACACTCACACTTAACATCTTCCTGGGAATGCTCCTGCTCTCATCCCTCCTACACACACACTTAACATCTTCCTGGGAATGCTCCTGCTCTCATCCCTCCTACACTCACACTTAACATCTTCCTGGGAATGCGCCTGCTCTCATCCCTCCTACACTCACACTTAACATCTTCCTGGGAATGCTCCTGCTCTCATCCCTCCTACACACACACTTAACATCTTCCTGGGAATGCTCCTGCTCTCATCCCTCCTACACTCACCTTTAACATCTTCCTGGGAATGCTCCAGCTCTCATCCCTCCTACACTCACACTTAACATCTTCCTGGGAATGCTCCTGCTCTCATCCCTCCTACACTCACACTTAACATCTTCCTGGGAATGCTCCTGCTCTCATCCCTCCTACACTCACACTTAACATCTTCCTGGGAATGCTCCTGCTCTCATCCCTCCTACACTCACACTTAACATCTTCCTGGGAATGCTCCTGCTCTCATCCCTCCTACACTCACCCTTAACATCTTCCTGGGAATGCTCCTGCTCTCATCCCTCCTACACTCACCCTTAACATCTTCCTGGGAATGCTCCTGCTCTCATCCCTCCTACACTCACACTTAACATCTTCCTGGGAATGCTCCTGCTCTCATCCCTCCTACACTCACACTTAACATCTTCCTGGGAATGCTCCTGCTCTCATCCCTCCTAGTCTAGCCTGCCCCCTACAGGCACCACATCATATATACCAGAAACTATAAATTAGCTAAAGCAATAACACCCCAATAATTCTTAAACTCTAGTATTCCATTCTAAATACTACATATTTTTCTACAACAATGCAATGCTAGTCTTATATAGCATAACCAAAGATTCTTTGCTTGTAATCACCTGTTCCTCTGTTTTTTGTCTTGAACACACATTTCTCTATTTTGTCAACCACTGTTAAAGTTTTTTACCACTGTTTTTGTCAATTTGTATTAATTTGACTGAATGTGTTAATGTGTAAACTTCTGTAATGTTTTGTATCTTTATTCAGGAGCTTTTCTCCCCAGGACTCCATTGAAAACAGGTACTTCGGGCCCAATGGACAATCCTGGTAAATCAACTGTAAATAAATAAAATAAATAAATAAATAAATGAGGGGATTGAGACCACTTTGGTCAATAAACATTCAAAAATAAGTACAGATGTGACACAAATGTGCTACAGCAGTATGTGTGCCACAACAGGCAAGATTAACTACCAAACCAGTCCCTGTGTATAGGGCATGGAATTGCACAGGACAGCAAAACTGGACTTAACAAACTTCTGATCATAAAATGCCCAGCCTGTAGAAGCATACCAGTAGATGACAGACATGACCTACCAAATGGTGCCCTGCATAACATTGTGAGAACCATGCATGTATTCACCACCACATAAGTCCAAACTTAATACACGAGCCACCAAAATTTGATGGTAATTACAGACTGTCAGATACATGACCATGGTATGCCTGATGTAACTGGTACAGCCAGTGATGGTGGAATGGCCAATATAAGAATAAGACAAGGAAAGCTGACCGTGACATTGTGTAGTAATGGCATAGGGGTGGCCATGAACATGGCAATGAATGATTTTAATCAAGTCCAAAGTAGATTCTGACACCTAGGATGGTAGTGGAACCATCACGGTCAGCCCCATCTTCATTTCCATACCACACTGTTGGGATTTATTGATGGTAAGACAGGCAAAAGAGCAGTTCAACCTACAATAAAAAGGTATATGATACATAAAGCAAAGCAAAGCTGTAAGTAGTAGTTAAAATGAAGTAAGTGCCTAACAGGTCTGAATCTGTAAAATCAGAGGTGCCTAACAGGTATTGATCTGTAAAATCAAAGCCATTAACATACCCTGATGGCTGGGCAGTCTTGCTTGCCACCTCTGGCATATCAGTCATTTGTAGTCTATTTCATCATCAAGTGCTGAAAAATCAAAAATAAAACAAAACATATTGAACTTCAAGATCTGCATATAACTGAACAAGAATGTCTATCTATGCATAAGCAACGACCAGTCCTGACTACTTACTGCAAAACTATGGACTGCTTCTCTCAACGGTCCTCTTCACAATGGCTAAGAATGTCACAGTAGCTTTTTAGGTCACTGTACTAATGCCAGAACTGATCACGAGAGCAGGTGATGCTTATGGCATCACTCACTCACTCACATCTGCCTTCTATTACGGGCCCTAATATGAGTCTCCTGTAGGCACTCCTGGTAGTCCCAATGCAGGAAGTAGACAAAGATTTTAATATATTTCCTGTACCATGCAGCAGCTCTCCTAGATTCAGCCCCTTCAGAAGCCATGGCCACTTTGCAGGTTGTTATTTAGAGGAAAATGGTAGCAAATGTATATCAGCACACAGTGCAGCTATCAGATTATACATATCACAGGCAGTAGGTCAGTGCAATGAAGCTCAGTTACACTACATAGCCACATGCCACTGGCTCTACTGTCAGAGTACGTGGGGTGTAGATGATCTAGACAAAAGGTATTGGCCCTGTACAAACCATGTTGGCATACCTGGTTGTCCCATAATGCCCCTAAGGGCTATGAGTTGGATTAAAAAGCCCACAGCACAGTGCAAGCTGTGAATACACATAGTGCTCTGCAGTATTCAGTGCATATGCATGGGCAAGCATGAGCCTAATTGTTCAGTCTAGGGCTGGTATGCATTGAGACATTTATCCTAAACTGCCACAGTAGCATGATTGTCACATAACAATCTAAAAAAATGCATAATACAAATAGCTGCTGCACTTAATTTATTTACTTATTTATCTATTTCTTGTCTTTTGTTCACCGGGAAAGTCTGACTAGGCAAGAGTCCCATTTTCAGCAGAGATTCAGAGAGAAAACCTTCACATACAATACATAAATACATATTTACAATGAACAACAATACAAATTGAACATATTTAGCATTACTTTGCAGATAGTATTGAGGCAAATAATAAAGACATCTATCATATACTTTAGAATTTATATTATTTTACATAAATCAAAGACATATTAACATGTAACAGCTGGAGATACATGATAACGCATATGGTTTCAGTATATGTATACTGGAATCTACTTTAAACTTCAAAAGGCCAAGACCATAGGATCGCAGTTCTGAAACTTCGAAAACGTAATAAAAAAAAATAAAAATACATTTTCAAAATATCTTTTTACATTTTTACAGGGGGAAAGCCCCCCTGCACTCCCCACATCCCTTGCTAAATAAATATACCAAACTCTGAGATCTCACTACAGTGAGGAAAATAATAAATCGCCTGTTGTGCTGTACGTTGATCTCCATTCAAAATGCTCAAAGTTTCAAAACTTCAGTCTTATAGTCTTGGCCTTTTGAAGTTTGATGTTTTGAAACTTTGAGCTTCTGAAGAGAATGTATATATTGACATTAATGAGGTAGGATGTCACTAGAGCAGAAACAGAAAATAGTGGGGAGGTTGAGGTAACAGTAGATAAGTAAGATGGTGAGGTGGATAAGGAGGGGGTATTAGTAGGATAGGATTATAGGTATAGGTTAGTTGGGGGAGCAGTAGTGGGGCTGAAAGAGAATGAGACAGGGATAAGAAAGATGAAAGGGTGAATAATAGAGAGACTGACTATGGAATAGAAAGAGAGAGAAAGGTGTGTTTGGTCAGGATGAGAGCATGCTCATAGCTATGAGGAAGTTAAGTGTTGTTTTAGGTTATGTTTCAAACAAGTCGTAATGTTGTCTTGTTTTAAGGTGGGCGGGATGGAGTTCCAGTGCCTAGAAACATAGGCTGAATAAAGTGAGTCACCTGCACTGATATGAAACTTGGTCCTGGTTATGAGATATTTGTTTGTGGGCAGAGATTCCTAGGTCTGTATTTTGTAGTGATGGGCAGGAGATGAGTTTGTGTATTATTTTTTGTGGGCACTACGGAGCTAAGGGTAGGTAAGGTAATCAGGTAGTTTTAGCCAGTGTAGATTGTTTAGTGCTAGACAGTAGTGTGAACAGTTTGGTAAGTTGGATGCAAACTTAGCTATTTTATTGTAACAAACCACTAGTTTATTTTTTAGAGTGGAATGAAGGTTGGTCAGGATGAGTGCTGCACAGAGAAGTGAAGGGAGAAGATAAGATGTTAGTAAAGAATTCCTATAGAGTAATCAGTGAGAAAGGTTTTGTTTCTGTAGATGAAGCCCAACTTTTGATGAGTTTTTTTGATGGCTTGAGTGATGTGTTGATCATTTTGTAAGTTGCCATCAATTTGGATACCAAGAAGCTTTGTGTTAGAAACTTTTTTATTTGAGGTATTGTTTACTGGTGTGATATTAAAGGATTGTTTCTGTGCTGACAGAGATTTGGATGAAAAACAAAATCCATTCATTTTTTTTGTTAGCATTTAAAAATAGTTGGTAATTATATAGCCAAGCCTCAAGGCCTCAACTGAGGAAAAAGAGTCCTAGGTCATCTTGTAGAGTAGTGGTAGACTTGCTGCAGAGCATATGAGTGTGGCATCATCTGCAGATTGTGCTATGGAGGCTTCCTTGGGAGCTGAGTGAAGATTATTGGTGGATATGTTGAATAATAAAGGGCCTAGAATATATACCTAAGTTATGTTAACAGAGAGAGAAATAGGGAGAAATGTCATTTCCATTTTACAGCCTGAAGTCTGCTGGTGAGACAACTGTGGAACTAGCTAAGGTATGAATGGGAGAGTACTAGGCAAAAAGTACATAGGTATTGGGGTGAAACTGTCAAATGCTTTTGACATGTCTAAGAAGAGGGAGGATACTAGGTTGATAGTGTTTCTATTAGAGTTTATGATTTTAGTAAAACTGAGCATAGCATTAGTGGTGCTGTGGTGAGGCTGGAAACCATGTTGAGTGTTGGAGACGAGGTTGTCGTTGCAAAGATGGAAAACGTACTGCATCTAGACCTGGGATTTTCCAGACAGGAACATTTCTTACTTTTGTTTCAACTTCTCTGGCTGTTATTTCATCCCATTTCACATACTGTACCTTTGAACTTTTTACTGTTTCTTTTACTTCTATCCATTCAGCATTTTTGTTATGTTCCACAGGGCCTTCATATATATATTTCTACAAAATGTGCCTATTCTTTTTTTGGTGGAGTTTCTTTTTCTTTTGCTTTCATTCCCAATTCTCTATGAAACTTTTTGGATTACCAATGAATTGCTTATTTTATACTTTTCCTTTACATTTATCTGCATATCTTCTAAGTATTTCTGTCTTTGCTGTTATCTTTAGTTTATTATTTGCAATAGTATAGGATAGGGCCTGGTCTGTTCTAATACTGTGAGTTGATTTTATCAAGTCTGTATTTCTGTTCAAATATCTTTGGAGCTGTTTTTTTGTAATTGTTAGTTTGGCTTTCTCCTTTGCAATTTTGCATAAATATTGCACCTTACCAGATCTCTCTTTCTTTCCCATGTCCATGTTTCTTTTTTATACCTTTCAAAAATTCTAGTTTTGTTCTTTATATTTTCACACTTCCTCAGTCACTTTTTTTTCCGAACAGCTCAAGGTGTTTTGGTCTATACAATGTTTTTCATGAATCTATTGAATTAATGAACACAGATTTGTATTTGAAGCTTTTGCCAGTTTTTGTTTTGTGCAAGTATGTTTCTTTCCTCTAATTTCTCTCTTAATCTTTTTGAGTATCTTATATCTGGAAATTCTTGGCTTCTTGCATAATAGCAACAATACATAATTTCTTTCTTATCCTCAATAGTCCTGTCTATCATTTTTAAAGCTCTTTTTGGTCTATCAGTGTTTGTGTGTTTTGTGAACTACTACTTCCTTCTACCACAGGGGGGCATCCTCTCCCTGATCCTGAGCAAACCCCATTGTAAGCACGTTTCCATGTCCTGAGGATTCCACACTGTCATTTTTTCCATTTTTGGCATGGGAACGCCTACCAGGATTGGGCACATTTTATCCTGGGACATGTGCACCCAGCTGTCTTTTTTATATTTACCTTACTTCTTTCCATGATATATGCTATATAAGATACAGTCTCTATACCAGTGTTGTCTTAGTAAGATTTTGTAAAAATTGAATCCACCTCATAAAGGCACTCACCAAGACTTGGAGATAAATTAATTTCCAGCAATACTACTCCCCATTGCTTGCCGATTTTTTTTCATCTCTCCATTTGGACCCCCTTTCAGCTTTCTTTTGGTGTCATTTCTGATGATTTTGTAGCTGGGGGGGTTATTTCTTGCTCTTTACTACCTGGCTTTAGCCAGGATTCTGTGGCTTTTAGTATGTCAGGGGTATATGAGGCTATATAGGCCTGCAGCTGTGGTAATTTATTGTAGATGCACCTAAGATTTAAGTCATCAAAAGTAGACAACTGCCTTGGTTGACTGGAAGAGGAGTACTAGGGGTAGTTGAGGTGGTAGAGTTGGAAGCATGTATTGAGGATACAGGATAAGGATGTATATCACCATCAAGAGCAAGGTTAGATAAGAGGTGTGTGTAGTGAAATATTTTTTTTATATTTAGTTTTCACCTTTAAATTATCTATGTAGTATAGATTCTTCCTTAGTGTATTTGTAATTAAAGAAAGTATGGCATGTTATAGAACATAGGCTGGGTAATATAGCAGGATGAGATGGGGATGATTTAGAATTATGGTGTAGTGTTCTGGAGGAGGCAGTGAAGTTGGGTAGCAATGGAGTGTGATAAGATGTGCCATGGGAAAGAATAGATAGTAGAAGTCCATATAGTAAGTGAAAGGCAACATAATATAGTTATAGTAGAGAAAAGTAGATGTGAAGTATTTAGTAAAGGGCGATCAGTAGAATAAATTAAGATATTGCTATGCATGGGTGGGTGAAAGAGTAGGGCAAGGAGAAAAAGTAGACTGAGGAGGGAAGGACTTAAAGAAAGGTGGCATGATATAATATAGCTAGGAATAGAGGGAAGAACAAATATGGTTGCTGTAATTTGTATGATTGGTTGTAGTTGTGGAATGGGTGGTCTCAAGGAGGTATCAGTGTAGTTGCAGTGGTTGTAGGTGGGAATTAGGAAGGGTAAGGAGCAAAGTGAGCCTGAGTTAATTGAGGATGAATGGAGCAGGTTACAGCCCCTTCAGGACAGTTTATGACCAAAAACAGTCAATACATTTGGTGCTGTTAGAGTTTGCATGCAAGTGACTGTAGTCAACCTGCTACCATTTCTTTCAGGAATAGCAAGTAGATCACACTTAGGATATTTTTATTACTCTACAGTGGAATGTCTGTTTTTTATCTGCTATGGCAAGGCTGCACAGGCCAATGACAATTAAGTAGAAGAATTGTATAAGTGTATGAAACTTTTGTTGGTTTCAGTTTACTCAACAGATAGAATCTGACAAGGGTGCAGGGAGCACAGGAACGGTTCTGATAGGTCTCTGCAGTAGATAGTCTCATGGGTTTACATACAGGAATGTGGAACATTTGCTTCACTGGCAGGTGGAGAAACTTAATAGATATAAGAATTTTTGGGAGAAGATAATATTGCTCCACAGCAGGGAACAATGGGATAATTCAATATCAAGTTCAAGTTCAATTTTATTAAGGTGCTTTTAACAGAAGACCATAGTATTAATAACATAACAATGAGCCAAATAAGCAATACATATTAACAACAAAAGAAATAAGACTAAATTCATCAAATCACACCATCATACATGATTTCAAATAAGTAGGTTTCCAGAGCCTGCCTAAAACTAGCCAGAGCAGAACAGTCATGCACCCAATGAGGTAGTGCGTTCCATAGGTATGAGGCTTGATAATAAAATGCATAGAATCAAGATGCACCTGAGGAATCATCAGCAACCCCTTCGAAGCTAAACACAGAACACATACCGAGAAGCAGGGTACCCTGAGCTCCTTCAGGTAGTAGGGACCCAGCTCATGAATGGACAAATAAACTAACACTAGGATTTTGAAGATAATTCTATAATGAATTGGAACCTAATGAAGGCTGCATAGAAGAGGTGTAATATTTTGGCACCAAGACATACCAGTGAGTACTCTAGCTGAAGAACTTTTCATAATCTGGAATTGGTCCAGTTCAGTGTTTTTTTAGTCCTAGCTAAAGGGTTTTGCAGAAGTCCAGTCAGGAGAAGATCAAGGAGTACACAACAACCAAAAAATAAGTTTGAGGTATGATGCACTGCATTCTGATAATTATTCTCAAATGGAAACAAGTTAACTTCACAGCAGTTGAAATTTTGTCCAGAAATGTAAGCCTCGAGTTTAGAATAATACCAAGATTCTGCACCTTACTATCAAACTCAAGCTTATCCCTGCCATATAAAATGCAATTTAGTAATGGCAAGGCCATAAGGGAGCATAATCTCTCACGACAAAATGAATCACCAGGTCCTCTTCTTTTGTGATGTTCCGTTTAAGCTAATTTTCTTTTAGCCAAGTGTGTATGGCTTCCAGACCATCAACCAGGGAATAAATACAGGCTAGCTCATCCTGGGAGAAGGAAAAGTAAATCTGGGTATTACTGGCATGATTATGACATGCTAAGCCCCTTCCTCTTTGCAAATCTCCTAAAGGAAGCATATGCACTGTGAATAATAATGGGCTTCTGATATCCTTGTAATATTGCACATTCAAGTTGGTACATGGATGATGAACTGAGTCCCAAACACATTCTCTTACAGACAGACAAATATGAAATAAACCAATCAAGGATTGTACTAGGCATATCACAATAGAACAGTCAATGTTCTGTCAAGATGCCATGGTCCACTGTGTCAAATATAGCCAAGAGATCCAGGAGTACCATAACCGTAGAGTGCCACTGATCTCTGGCCAACAGGAGATTATGTACTACTCCTATGACAGCAGTTTCAATACTGTGCTGAGTAATAAAACCTGA
Source organism: Protopterus annectens (assembly GCF_019279795.1). Taxonomy (NCBI): domain Eukaryota; kingdom Metazoa; phylum Chordata; order Ceratodontiformes; family Protopteridae; genus Protopterus; species Protopterus annectens. The sequence goes on from NC_056730.1 coordinate 766,351,611, forward strand.
CTTGAATGGATCCATAAGCCCACTACCTTTAAAATGTATACAGGTGCTTATAAACAGTATTCTTAATAACTTTGCTCAAAATAGGAAGGTTAGAGCTTGAGCAGTTATTTAAACCATTTGGAACTAATGATGGTTTCTTGAGGTTTTGGATAAACAATGCCTTTTTCAAGACTAATGGAAAAAAAGCCTACCCATCAATGAAGCAAATATGGTCCAATATATTACTGCACTCAGCACACCAACAATTAGCCAAACCTAATCTATAAGGGTATGGGCCCAGTCCACATGTTGTTCTTTGTAAACTGTTGATAATATTCATGAGCTCATCAAAATCTGGAATACTGTACTCCAGCTAAGATGAAAAATGTAGAAATGAGCATACTGTGCCACCCTTGGCATCTGCTGGAGGAAATGCAGGCCTAATGTAGGAAACTTTGTCAGCATAACATTGAGCAGTGGATTTACATGAAAGACTGGATAAGCTCACCCGGTGGACAAACAGGATGGGCTGCACAGCCTCTCCACCACCTGAGCAAGAACAGATGATCATTTCCCCATTGAGGGGATTTGTCACAGATAAGAATTCAGACTTCTTGTGGGAAATTGCTGTTTGACAGGTGATATAAAGCTCACTCTTTCTATTCCGTAGTTCTGTCTTTTACCAGCAGTGTTTTGACTTGCACTCAGCTCTATGCATGATGTGACGTGAATGATTGAACCAGGTTTTGTATGTCTTTGTAGGGACAAGGCAGACAGGACCTAGGCTCAAGGAGTCTGAAATCTGTAAGACAGATACATTGTACTCTTCCAGTAGGACATCAACAGAATCAGCACCATTGCCTTCAAGGAACTGAAGGAGTACACATAAAAAAATGGTCAGTACTCACTCCGCTAAGACTAAGTACTACTCTCAGCTCAAGACTGTGGGAGCTATGACATGGTATGACCAACTCAAAGTGTACGATAAAGTGATCTGACCGGGATACCAGCTCCTTTACCCAGTTCCTGCCACCAAATCCACTAGAAAGACCAAGGCCAAGGTGTGTCCAGATTTTTGTGTTGCAGAGTTAATTAGCTGAGCAAACCCAAAGCATATCATGATATAATTAAATTTAAGGGAAGGAGACACCATTGCATTATCAACCCAGGCATCAAAGTCATCTTATATAACAAGGCATCAGTATACAAAGACTGAGTCAATAAGGAAGTTAGTAAAATCCTGGAGGAATGTCTTTGCACTGTCTGGTGGATGATAGACTAGAAGAAACCTAGAATTTTCTCCTGTAACTAAAATATGTTTGATGGAATTGGTCTTTCTAGTGTCCACTCTAATTAGCCTTAATTTATTGCAACTACACAGTGCAACGCCATCCCCACTCCTGCCCCTCCTAGTGCAATACACTACTGAGACTCCTGGTGGAATTGTTGCAGCTAAGTGAGGACCAGAATTCTTAATTACCCATGTCTTAGTTATAAAAGCAACTTCAGCATCACACAGCAAATCAGCCAAAATACCTGACTCATTGCATACAAACCTTGCATTAGAGCACAGGTGCCTAAAAATAGTTAAAGGACTTCTGATGATGAATATGAGAGGACAAAGTTCAGGAGCAGGCAGCACTACCCAGACAAGGGTATGGCAGTGGGCTGTGTGAGGTGGGTATGGCAGTGGGCTGTGTGTGGTGGCTATGTTCCCTGGTTGATGGCTCAAGGACTCTGCTGCAGTGGGCACAATCCACACCTGTGGATCATAAAAATGAAACATAATGGATGTGGTGTGGTGTGATGTGGGATGGCACACAGGATTACTGAAAAAAGGCAGGAGTGAATATATGAAACACACAATGTCTGGGCTTTTTTGGGCAAGGTAAGTGTAGGTTTCTGACAGGGTGCCTGTCACAACACATGCTGTCTCCATGCTGCCTTACAAGACTTCTATGGGGAACTATCCTGTGACACTGGAGTAAGGTAGGCATGGCACCTTATGGTGGTGCAGCTGCCACATGGATAAATGACCAATGCAGATGGTGCTATGCATATTCTATGGCTGATCACTGGCTATAGGTATATGTCCACATTTACATGTAGATTCATGGAGCCTAAAGAGAAGAAGCATCTTGACAGGTTCTCCCATCCAGAAACTGACGTGCTAGTACAGGCATTCCATGAGCATGGATTGTGAGACTGAAAGGACCCCAATACCTAGAGGAGTCCTGGATTTCTAAGCTGAACTGGATACACCATCCTGTGTCTTAGTTGGTCATGCACAAGGTTGGTATTTCATTACATCAGTAACATATTTTAGAGCCACATCTGTGTCATCAGATCAGGAATGTTGCGTACTACTACCATATCTCCTCTACAGGCACATCTGGGATTCAAGCACAAAGCTATACCACTCAAGGTTTGTCTGTTTACATTGTTTACATAGCTGTTATCTATAACACTGATGCATCTCAAGAAAATGTTACAAATGACTGTTTATCTGTCTTCTTTCACAGATGCTGTGGTTATGTGGTCCTTTGTCATAGAACAAGACATGCCTGATGTTAGTGCTGCATTGGACACTGACCATAATGGTGGCCTTGAAGCATTGTCTGAGGGCACAAATCCACTGTCTGTAATAGTGCATGTGGAGAGCAGACATCACCTATATCTAATGACAAAGTTGTGTTGTCTGTTGAACCTTCACCCAACTCTCCAGAGCCTCAGGACAGGTCATGCCTGCTTCTTCAACTCAGGAAGTATCATTTTCACATGCACATGTACCAGCACTGGGTAGTGATGCTTTCATAGTACATGGGACAGAGTTTGGGAGTAGTGGGCTGGTGGCCATCAATGTCATGGCTCCTGCTCATTGGCCAAAAGTGGTGTCACAATGGCCATTACTCAACAGATGTGCAGACTGGGTTATTATCTAGTCAGAGCTAGATGCCACCACTGATACAGCGGGTGAGATAGGTGTGCTGAACAGCCTGTATTGTGACATATATGAAGGTATTGCGCAAATGACTGGAAGATTTGACAGGCACATGAGTGCCATCTCTGCTGCTGTAGGGCAGTCTGCCCCTACATGTCAGGTTCAATGCCATTCTCATGGCTTCTGCTTATCTACCACCACCATGAGCATACAGAAAAGGGCAGGTAGTTCAAGACCACATAGCATTATCTTCTCCAAACCACCTACAAGTGGTATGCCTGGTGCAGCACAGCATGGCTGCCTGGGCACATCCACAAGGCATGGTCAGATTGTTCTGTCTCCTGGTTAACTTTAATTCTGCAGCAGATATTCATGCTTGTGCCATTCTTCAGAGGAGATGCATCCATACCTGCAAATGCTTACAGACTGCATCTTTCTCACCTGAGTTCTCATCACACCTGCCATACACAAATATACATGGTGTAACCACTACTGTTGTATACCGACTTTCCTCAGGAAGGACATCCCACTCATTACACAGCATATTCAGCTCCCCTGTCACTTGTCCATACTACAAACTTCCTTCAACATCATTAGTTCCTCCAACATTATTCCATTGCTAGTCCCGGTCTCCGTGCCCACCATCCTGCTCATATAATGATGACTGTACCCTGCCTTCACTGTTGTGTTATGTGGACAGGTAATATATCTAGTGCAGTGTGGCTAGTCAATGCACTCTACAGCTTAGCCTGAGTGTAGCATTGCATTTATAAATTGTAATCTTTGTTTTTTTTTTCTGTAGGGGCCAATAGTTATAGACAAGGTGTCGTCTATTTACCAGTGGCACTGCACAATTTATCCACCTCTGCCTCACATGGTCTTCTCTCACAGCCATTTCCTCCAACATGGAGGTGCAGTTTCTCCACCTTTGGCTCTGGTCTGTTTGGTCCTCTGAAGACCCCCCCCCCTGCTCTAGCAGTTTGCATGGAACCATGTTTGTCAACAATGTGACCATGTAATTGAAGACTCTCAAAAAAGCACCTGGACAATGTCCTGAACACCTTGGGATGTTCATAATAGACAAAAAGATGTCTTAATTTCTCATTTCTGAAAAGGTCAATGTAAGATTAGTCTGTATTAAAGGTCATCAGTGGTAAAGAGTACTAGAGATCTAAAATACCTATAGACTGATCAAGGTGAAATTCTGAAATTAATATTTTGTTCTTTCAGCATATGGAAATGAAACTACAGATACGCCTAACAAACTGTTGTACACAGCAAGAAATATGACACTTCACCTCCCTCCAGTATACATGTCAGAGACATTACTGATTTCCCTAAGTAGTCTAATGTTTTAAAGAAACATTTTATATTGAATAACAGACAAAAAACACAACCCGCTATAAAATTTGCAGTAAGTCACAGTACTGAGTGTAGTATGTATAATACACATTTGGAAAAATCCTATTTATATAATTTTTGTCTGCAAGGAAATCTGTTCCGTAAATGATGGCCATGTAGTATAAACAAATTACCCAGTATTACAGCTGGTACAGCAGCTGAGACCTCTGTCCACAGCACATATTTAGACACATAATCCTTAGCATTCTTCCTTTTATATGACCTAAAAATCCCATACGGGAAAGTCAAAATAGTTACCTCTGTAGCTAGAATGGTATCTATATCTTGTAATGCCTGTCTGAATTTTAGAGTGGCGACTAATTTACATGTGTTGGCATGTGTGAATGCTACTAGGATAGATATGCCACATGACCATTTACTTACTCAGATAAGCAAGTATCAATTGTAAATGGGACCCAGCAGATATATCATTGGCTCTGTAACCAATCAGCACAGCTCTATCGTGTAAATATAGATGAATACTTCTGGCATTGAAGTATCCTCCAAAGGCTTCATCAAAAGAGGAAATCCCATCATATAGTCATGCCATTGAAAGAGTCTGATAGAACTCTGCACTCATTTTTTTAATATAGAATTTATTTTGCTTAGTTTTATTAGAGTTTGAACAGTATAATTAAAATAGGAAGTTGTCAAATGCCTGCCAAGAAAAATACTTGTATAGCAAATCTTGCATTGAAGCCTTTGAGGGGTATTGAAAGTCAGTTATGCGTGTGTACAGCATGTACTTGTGCAAGTTACAGATATGCTCAGATGATGTGTGATTTTATAGACTAATGATGCACACATGCGCAATCCCCAGAAATTTGCGGAGATGCATGCAGATGGATGGTATGTTAATAAGGCACCTTTTCTGCCTTTTGCTATTTAAAGTCACATGTTGGTATGCAAATTCTCACTGTGCATAGACATTCTAAACAAGCAAGCCTCACCATTTCTAATCACTTTGCAATCAGTGAAGATGCTTGCTGTGGCTGTGAGTATGTCATTTTTGCTTTAAGAAGCTTCTTTCCACAGTACTGCAACATAATGCATGGAACAGTGTTCAGCACCCAAGCTGGTGGCATCACCAGCAATGGTTAATTCATTAAAATGTTGAGGAGCAGGAGGTTACTGACCAATTCCATGTGTACAGGGATATTATCAGAGCTTCATGATTGTATAGCCCACTAACTGAAACTGGACTGATGTATGGCCTTCATATTTCTGTGGATAACAAGACTTGTAAAGTCCTTACTACACCTGCCACAGTGACCTTTCAGTGACTGACTGGAGATGCATTCAATATCTCAGAGACTTCAGCCTCACGGACACTGCAGGAGTTCCTTGATATTATTTTTAGTCCATGTGAATGAACATTTCTAGTTACCACAGTTGCCGCTGGGCCAGGCTACAAAAATTCATGCTTTCTAGAGACTGGTACTCTTTACTGAACTTTTTGTTGTGATGGATTGTACCCATGTGTCTTTCAGGGGTCCTATCTAATCCATGGGGGAAAGAGACTTTAACATGAAGGCCGATCATTCCATCAAGTGCCGGGTAGTGTGTTATGCATGTGGCTGTATCTCCAATATCTCGGGCCTGCATCTTGACAATGCACGAGTCCCATATTTGGCAAAAAAGTTCATTGTGCCATTACTTTTTGCATCGTAAGATATGAATCCCTAATAAATAAGTACACTCTAAATCACTGAATACCCTTATAGCTATTTTTATATAGGGGAAGTCGTATTTACTGAGTGACCACCTTGCATTCATGCTTTCCCTTCCTATTATATTTTCATGTGATCCAGGCTGTGCACTCAAACCTTGGTTAATGACATGGGTCCACAATCCACAAGGGGTTGCTGAAGAATATTACAACACCGCCTCATCGAGACATTTCATTGAGTGAGTGCATGATCTGTTTAAAAATCATGTCCACTGTCTGGACAAGTCTGGGGGGGGGGACTTCTGTAGGACTGTATTACTGCACACAAAAGGTAGTTCTACTGCTTTCTGCATTCTGCGCAATATAATACTGGGTCAATTTGGTGCACTGGAAGCAAACCAGTGTCAGCAGAGCCCAACCTACTAGAGATGCTACTCCCTTCCATGCACCAACTTATCCTTTCATCAATAAGGATAGTGAAGGCAGCCAGATGATGGCAGCAGTAATGTACCTCCTCAGACAAGCTCATGCAAGGTACATGGCAGACAAGACAAAGCTGCAGCATTTGAACCACCATTATGGGCCTTCGAAATCACTATGTGACTGTGTAGTCACAAAGATAAAACTTGGTGCATGCAGTGTTAACTGTAGGCTATGCTGTGTAGTGCATGATCGACTCACACTGTGCATCAGATATTCCTTGACACACCAAGCATTAATGTGTAGTTGTTATGGTCAAAGCCATCATCATTTGTACAGTGATCATCGAACAGAGCCAGAAGTATTACGTGTACCAGCTAGAGGGGGGGCAAGTACTGAAAGAATAGGTTGGGTTGTGAAGCAGGACATGTTTGATGAGACAATCAACTTTCATGCAGTTGCAGAATTAAAAATAAATTTGAGGTTGTTTTGGTTTGTGTACTAAACTAGATTTCATACCTTCCTGTTTTACAAAGCTTTCAGATAATGGAAACTGTTTGACACACTGCTCTGTGAATCACATTATTGCAACAATGTGCACATTTACATCATTGTAAGCAAGTTCATTCAACCACGAATGAGCATTATATGGCACATGCATGTGGGCCTTTCTGAATTATGTGTGCACATGGCTGTACTTCAAGGAGCAGCATATAACCTTCCAGCCTCCTTTACTGTTTATAGTCTTGTCGCATTAGCCATGGTTCATATTATACCAGTCTCACTTTCACAAAGTAGCGATCATTTTGCTTCTTAACTTTAGACATCTGGAATGGCTTCTGTATGAGCTCGAGGAAGATCCTCAGTCCGTTGTGCCAAGGAGAAGAAAATCTTTCTCTTCCCACACTTCACTACCTACAATGATAGGATGCATGGGGCTAAATTATGTCCATTTAAAAACAGACATTTGGACAGAACTGGCAGACCCCCTAAGCATTGAAACTGGAATCCACAGAACTGGGGAACAATAGCATCTTCACTTTAATGACATCCAGAAAGCCAGCCCAACCAGCTTGCCCAGCAGGTGTCAGAAGTTGAGCAGCAATCCTTAGAGTTATTCTGAAGTATGTTTTCCTTTGCTTTCAGTTCTACAATTCAGCTATATTGCCATTATGTACTACAACACTGTTGACAGTATTGCCACTATGTAATGCAATGTCAGTCAGCACAAATTCCTTACAAAATACGCTGGTGTAAAGTTGAATTTCTTGTTATTTTTCCCCTATTTTTTTTACAAACCTTTTCTCACCACTTCCCATCACTGTACCCTTTTCCTAGTAACTGCATGTAGTCGGGTGCAGTGTGACACGCATCATTATTTTATGTCACTTGTCAAGCCAGTGATGACCCAAGGCAGCATATGGTGGTGGTCAATGCAAGAGCTCTAACAAAACCTTCTTAAACTGTTTTATTAAACATTTTATTTGTAGGTGATCTATGTCCAAGAGCCAAATTGCTGTGGGCATAGTCTAAGAGATTACAATTCAGGAGGTAGCTGGCAGTACTAATTCAGGAGTACACCTTTTACAAGACATTCACATACCAAGTCAACATACTGCTATTCTTTCTGTTATTCCCATTGTTTCTCAGCATGGGAGAGAATAAAGATGAACTGTCACACTTACCACTGGAGGTTGGAGTGGCTGTTCCTCCAGCCCTGTATGTCTCCCTGCTTTCATTTAATAACTATTTAGTTAAGTTGCAGCATTTAATCATTTGTATTACATTACATTACAGATTTCTTTCTTTCCATTTGGTCTCCTTCTACAAGTCCTGAATAACCTGAGCCACCTTGACTGTGGTCCTCCATTACAGGAAGGGATTCCCTCCCAACTCCAAGTCATGGCTCTGCCTCACTACGGAGAACAGGTGGCTTCTCTTGTGGACAGCCCATATCTTTATAGTCACCAGTATGAGAAGTTACAGATGCAGGCTGTGGTGGAGGTTGATGTTAAGAAGTCACAACGGAGAGGTGATTGGGCCTATATCAGCACCTCTTATAGCAGGTAGAATACTCAGTGAATCAGCAGTCTCTGGATATAGAACCTCCAGATATCACCCCTCTCAATACTGAGGATGAGCCATCCAGATGGCTCTGGGCAGGGCTCCTGTTAAAGATCTCCCAGCCAGTTTTGTGGTGCACTGGTCTTATGTCTTCCCATCCCCCATCATCTATACATCCCATATTGTTTCATATATACCCACTGTGATTTACCCCATATCTTCCTACATCACCACTTGTATGTCATTTGTTTGTCTGTTTTCCCTTACCTTTGTGAACAATGTCTAGTGTGTGATCACCCACTCTTATGTCCCTTTTTATGATTTAGTCAAAACTCCTCATCTCTTCTCTACCTGCCATACTTGGTTTTGCTTCCAGTATTCTTCCCCTTTTCCTTTATATTTCTCAGAAAAAGAAGTCTATCCCCACCAAATAAAAAAATAAATATATTCTCCTTTCCCACCTGCTCCAACACAGCCTTCTTTTTCCATCTTGTAGTGTCTCATCTGTCCTCTCTTCCCCAGATTTCCAGCTTCCCAGCTATCCTTTTTTCACCTATATAAATTAAATAAACTGGTGTCTATTGGGCACCTGTAAAGTAATGCTTCTGGTATAGTGGGTTCACCTACTTGCCAGTGCTGCTGTACCAATGTAGGAGCAGCTTTCAGCAGCAAAATCTTGTGATATTAAAGCAAGGCTGCACTTGTCAGCTAACTTAAGAAACTTACAGAGCTACAGAAGACTTCCAGTCAAGCAGTTTCACAAATATACACAAGCATTTTCTGCATACTTTAGTCCAACTTACAATGTTACATGTCTGCACAGATTGCTTGGGTGGTTCTTTGTAGGTGGCATACATGGGAAAACCAATCACTCTGGTTTGTACATAGTGCATTAGTGTACTGGCAAATTGACATCATATCCTTAGTAGTGTATAACTATGAATTCTGTCACTTTTTTTCACAAAACTCACATTGTTTTATTTGGCAAGCTTATTCCACCTTTTTACATGTATGAATCAAATGGACTGCTTAAAGGCTTCAAGGGCATAGGCCCTTGGGCCGATAGCCTAGTACCTACCTTTGAACCTATCTTCATTAGCACTCTTCAAGAAGCATCTTGATGAGTGGATGGGAAATAAGAAATACACCCTGGGGATCACTTCTGTGTCTCTGCTCAACAGTGGCACAGGAAAATAACTTTCTTGGGTGGTGTAAGCCACGGACCCTTGTTGGCTAGGCTTACGTAGGCCCTTGGGCCAATAGCCTAGTAGCTAAACCTAAACCTGAACCTAAAAAAAATGTAGGTGTTCTTGCTGGTGATATGTGATGTAACACTTCAGTCAAAATCCATACAGCCTTCTGTCTCTATAAATTGCAAATTAATTAATTAAGAAAGTAAACAATTAATTAAACAATTAACAATCCTTCAATAAAACATCTGGCTAACCTCTATAAAAAATGTTAGATCTAAAAGTTAGTCTGTTCACTGTTTCAATCACGTTTCCAGAGCTAGAAATGCAACACAATTTTATTTTTTAAAGAAATCAGCAATTAAAAGACATAAATGATGATGAATTGAATAGGTTCCAAAAGAATAACAAAAAATTTCTAGATTGACGTCAAGACTGTCAGGTAGTAAAGCTGTGTTTGTGATTGGTTTACAAACTGCAAAAATGCCAAAAAACCTTATATATATATTGGTTTGCTAAGGAAATCACCTTCCCATCAGCCAAATAAGCAACTAGTATACAAACACCCTGCTTCATCACCATCACCATTATTATTATTATTATTATTATTATTATTATTATTATTATTATTATTATTATTATTATTATTGTTATTATTATTATCATCATCATTACTAGTATTATTACTATTGCTTGTTGAACAGGTAGGTTGAATAATCCCAGCATACACTTTACTGGCCTTAATCTGGGCATACAGTAAGCTATAGACTTAATGTACAGAACACGGATATCTTCATGCAATCAAAATTAAATATAAATTAAAGACTGAATAAGTACAGGGGAAACAAAAGCTTATGTATCATTAGGCATACATTAGCTTTACTGTAGTATGTGTTACAATAACACATTCATTCCTTTTGTTGTTACTAGTAGCTTACTCTCTTGTAGAATGTCTGTTTTGATGTCTCTCATTATTTAGTAACAAATAAACAGTATGGAATATCAAGTTACCCATACAGTAGCTGCATTACTTTAATGGTTCATAAATTTACCTTCTACTTTGATGAGTCATGGCTCATATTTGTATCTTTGCCAATTTGTATTTGTTGTACAGTTTTACAGCTGAATACAACATCAGGATGTAGCTAGATGGTCACACATATTATACTCTGGTAATGATTTTCATATGTTTGATGGAAACAGTTCTGTTGTTGATGGCAGTAGTTTATCTGTATCATACCTATTCGCCTCACAGTAAGACGCTGTCTGGTTCGATTCTCAGCTAGAGCGTCTTCTGCATGGAGACATGCATGAATGGGCGTACCTTCGTTGAAGGTTGTGCGTTAGGCCTGGCAAGCCGGTATGTAAAAATCAACTGCCAATCATTTGCGGACCGAAGTTCCGCTGTGGCGACTCCTAACCAGGAAAAGCCGAAAGACACAAACAAACTTATTACATAGGTTTATAGGTGTGTACTAGGCTAATGGCCCTGGAGCCTTTACAAACCTAGCCCATAGACGTGCCCTGGCATCGTGCCACCTGACATTAGGTCCCAGAGCCTCTATCAAGTAGAGCCAGTGGAATGATCCCCGAGGTGAACTTTCTATTTCCCATCCACTCATCAAGATTCCTCTTGAAGAGGGCCAGTGTGGTGCTCCGCTTGACATGTATGGGAAGTCTATTCGAGAGCATGGGCAGTCTCTGAGTTATGAACCTGTCCCTCCAGCATGTTCTATTGATTGTGGTCATGAGGTTGAGGTCTCTGGAGCTTGTAATGCGGAGGGATTGGAATTTCTTTAGATGTAGCATTTCTAACAGAGCTGGGTCAGACATGGCTTTGTAAGTCAAGTAGAGATCGCCTCTAAGTAGGCGATATGAGACAAAGAATAGCTGGAGTCTTTTGAGTCTGTACGTGTAGGACATGTGTTTAATGTAGAACCACAAAAAAAAAAACCAAACACGAACACTTTGTCCGATAGCAGGCAGCTGTACAAACCAAGGAAAGCAAACCAAACAACGCTGGTATGTAGATAAAACTTATTCCACATACACAGAAGATTTAGTGCTTTCGTAAAAAACTTCATCAGAATCACCATACACCACTGAATACCACATGTAAATACCCAGCCCTTAATCACACATCCAATAAAATTTCCCCATCAATTAGAAACAGAAAACAACATTTTCAACATATCCTAAACACTGAAATCAGATAAAAATTAATCCGAAATAAAAAATGCATTTTACCCATGTTATATATCAAAAATATAACACAGAAAAGCATGTATATATCTAATTCTGGAAACTTGGAACTACTAAGTATAAACTTGTTGACCCTCCCCCCACTACATATGATTTTAATTTAAGAACACAAGTAATAGACAAATTGTCATTAAGGCCAGGGGGGATGGTGGCATTAAGTCTCAATTGCCAACTTAGCTCTTTGGCCTCCAGTAAATCTTCCCATGGTCCCCCTCTGAAATCCTTCTGAACCCATTCTAAGACAAAAAAAAACAAAACCATGATCCCTGTTATCATTGATACATCTAGCCAGAGCATTTTTCATATCCCCTTTCCTTATATCCAACCCATGTTCATACAAGGATTCCCTAAATTTTCTCTTTGTCTTTCCCACATAAAAATGTTCACACTTTAAACACTTTGCCAGGTATGTAACCCCTACGGTGTTACAAGTACAATGGGACTTGGACCGAAGAAAACAATGACTCACCTCTATCTGGTCCCCTTCCAACACCATCTTACATTGTGGGTAATTCCCACACTTGTATGTTCCCCATTTTTTGTTTGTAAAATTGGAACCATAATCAATGGTCGGATGTTCAAAATAATTTTTCAGGGTTTTTCTTCTGCTGAAAACAATCTGGGGTCTATTCTCTGCTACACTAGACATATCTTTAAACAGGGAAAAAATATTCCAATATTTATATATAATGTCCCTAATGGAAGGTGCCTCATTGCAGAACTGGGTAATGAAAGACCCCACCAAGTCCACCCGATCATTAAAATTATTTCTTCTGGGTCCAAAATCACCAGGAACCACCATTGAACTGATGAGGGGAATAATATCCCCATTAGTCCTCCTGACTTTGATGTCATCCACCACTTGTGAAACCAAGTCGGCTGGATACACCCTACAATGGAAAATAGTACCAAGTTTTTCACACTCCTGAACAAACATATGTTTAATACCTCGGATCCTCTTCATGAGGTACTTATGTGGCTTCTCCAGCTGTTGCAGGTGTCTAGTAACTTACATGGCAAATGGGGAATTATACTCGATGATTGGTCTATTGATGGAAGAGTAGAGAGAGGTGATGACCTCTTCCTGCCTGGATGCAAAACCCTTGGTAATGAGATATGTGACATAGAAGGACTTTCTGATAACAGTGGTAATGTGGTGGTCGAAGGAGAGGTTGCTGTCAACCTGCATCCCCAGATCTCTTATAATGCCTTCAGTGTTCAGTGGACTCCCATCGGTGTGGTAATTAGTGGGAACTGAGTTTTTACCAAAGGGGAAGACAATGCATTTTTTAGCATTAAGCTTAAGGCCATGGTTTCGACACCAGACATCGGTCTCAGTAAGGCCTTTCTGTAGGATGTCTGCATCACTTGGGGAGTTAATAATGGCTCCCAGCTTGCAGTCATCTGTGAACTTGGTCAGCCAGAGTCCCTTTGTGTTGGCCTTGACTTTTGAGAAGTAGATGCTGAACAGGAGAGGACCTAGGACCAATCCCTGTGGGACTCCACTCATAACTGGTCAGCAGCCTGACTTGGAGTCTGCTACTTTCACACTGTGTGTTCTATCTGTGAGCCAATTAGCAACCCACCTAGTGATATAGGGGTTGATTCCTAGTTAGGTGAGGGATGGTATCAAAGGCCTTTGCCAGATCGAGGTAGGTTGTATGCACTGCCTTACCTTCATCCACAGCCCTGGTGACTGACTCAAAGTAGTCAAGCAGGTTGAGCAGGCATGATCTCCCTTTCACAAAGCTAAATTGCATGGGGTCTAGAGTTTGGTGATTTCCTGTATCTTTGTTAATCAAGTCCATGATGATGCGCTCCACAGCTTTACATATCAGACTCGTCAGTCTAATGGGGCATTAATTCCCAGGGTCTGTAGTCACTCCCTCTTTATAGAGAAGTATGACTGTAACAGTGCACCATTTGGTAGGGACAAAGCCTGAGGTGAGGCTGTGACTGAACAGGGCACACAGATGTGGTGCCAGTTCACTTTGTAGTTCATGTAGAACCGAGCCAGGGTCCCATGGATGCTGTATTCATGATTATGTATTAATTACTGCTGTGCACATCTGCTTATGTACTGTGTGCATGAATACATAGTCAAAAAGGAGATGCCTATTTATTTTTCTACACTTTGATTAGTAGGCCAACAGCCCCTTTTCATAAGAGCCCTGAGATGTATGCATACTGACAAGGGAAAATTTGACCAGGGCACCAGGGAAATTCACTTACTCTTTTCTTTTTTTTTGAAAAAAATTTTTTATTGATTTTCATGAAATAAAATAATACAAGAAATATGATATATAAATATACACAATATATATCTTAAAAGCATCATAACATGAAACAATAAATATTTACAATGTCCATAACAGATACAATGTCATTGCTGTGATTACATTTTATCTATTAGTTTTTCAAGTTTTAACCAAATAAATTTCTTATGTGTTATATTAGTAGTTCTTTCTGAAATAGTTTCCAACTCCCTACTGCATACAAGTTTATCTAATAGTAAAAAAAATCTGTAAATGATAGGATTTTTTTACACTTCCAATTTGATGTAATGATTTTTCTTGCAATTGCAAGTAAGGACCAAAGAAAGTACATCTGTATTTTGGGGATATGTGTTGGTATCAGTGCATTGAGCAGAAATAATGAGTCAGATACTTTGCACTTGTCCGACCACAAGGCTTTTATGAAATTTCTGAACTCTATCCAAAATGGAGTTACTATTTTACATGTAAGAAACATGTGTACCCAATCTGCACAAAGTATTACCTCACATCTGCAACATTTATTAAAATAATTTTTTGATATCAGGGATGATAAAGCTCCTATGGATGTATTTCTAAGTGAAGATTTTTCCAAGAAGGGGATGATGTTGTGTTGTTAATTGATTTAAGTACTAATTCTTTATCACTATCTGAAAAAAATGGATTTGTTTATTCTTTCTGTGAAATTCCATAAGGAGCCCTCTGGGATTTGTATATTGGTTCTTAAAGATTTATATATACTTGACAACGAGAGAATATTAACATGCAAAGTGTTTATTTCACAAAGAAGATAAAGTATGTTAGGTATAGGTATTGTTTTGGTGATATGACATATTTTAAATTCATTAACTATGTATTTTCTAAATATTTGTATATTCAACCAGTTGTATATCTGGCCATAAGAGAACATGGTTCGTGGATATTATTATTACATAGAAACTGGTGCCAGAAAACTAAACCATTTTCTTCCATTACTTTTATTTTAGATACATTGAAAGAGTCAAGACATGTCTTCATGTAGGCTATGGGAAATATTAAAGATACTAAACTTTTTATCATATGATTTTTGTTTATTATCTTTTTAAAATTATCTAGTATATAATTAATGAAAATATATTTTTTTTATTCTTATTGGTATTGTAAAAATGGTCTTTGACAACAAGAAATATTTTTTTATTTTCTGAGAACATATTATTATCAGTAGTTGTATCTATGTCAGATAATAAGATACTTACATGGAGATTTTTCTATTTAGAAATATAGTTGGAGTTTAACCATTGACTCATCACATTAAGTATAGTCGATTCCACATAAAGTTCTAAGTTTGGGAAAGCTATTCCCCCATCTTTCCAGCTTCTGTAATGTCAAACATGGCTGATTCTTGGCTTTTGAGGAAACCAAAGGAAATTTATTAACATAGAATTAGTTGCTTCATTAACATTTTGGATAGGGAGGTAATTGAAGTTTGGAAATAGAGCAACATTTTGGGTAATATGATAATTTTTATTAATGACAGTCTTTCTTCTAATGTGAAATACATTTTTTTCCATCTATTTAAAAATTCCTTAACTGTGGATAATAGGCATTTATAGTTTGTTTTTAAAGTATTATTCCAGCTTGACTTTATGTATATTCCTAAATATTTAAGGGTGTCATTTGCCCAATTAAAACTGTTGTGTTTTCTTTAATAAAGTGTCTACTTTTTTATTTATTCATACTGTTTCTGTTTTGGTGTGATTAAAGCTAAGGCTTGAAACCTTTTCAAAGACTTGCAGGGATTTTGTTATATGATCTATAAAATAATCTATATTTCCAATTGTTAGCATGATATTGTCCTCAAAAAGTTGTATTTTAGAATTGTAATTTGGACTAACAGAAAATCCCCATATATTATAATTTGCTGTTATGTAGTTAGCTAGACGTTCTACTGATAGGGCAAATAATAAGGGGGAGAGTGGACAGCCTTGTTTAGTACCTTTTAGGATGTTGAGCAGACCTGATAAAAAAGCACCAACTTTGATGTATGATATTGAGTTAACATATAATCTGTTAATTATATCAATAACATCAGGGGAAAAGTTATATACTTCTAATACTTTAAATAAATAGGACCAATTTATAGAGGCAAAAGCCTCGTTTAAATCTAGGCTAATAATTGATAGTTCTTTTTTTTTTCTTGTTAGCATGATCTACTAAAGAAAAAGCCTGATAACATTGTCTAGTACTCTTCTATTTACAATGAAGCTTGTTTGATCATCACCTATCATGATGGGCATCAGTTGATTTAATCTGTTAGCTAATATTGATGTAAAGATTATATAGTCCACATTTAATAGTGAAATGGGATGATATAAAGTTTCTATTTTGGGGTCTTTGTCATGTTTTAGGATAGGAGAAATCATGGCATATTTCCCGGAAGGGAATGAATTTGTATTTTTTTTCTAAATTCCTCAAAAGCTTCTAAAAGTATCTTCAATGTATCATCTGTGAGTACTTTGTAAATTTCTCCTATTAATCCATCTAATCCTGGAGATATATTATTCTTAAGACTTTGAATCCTCTCTTTTAGTTCACTTTATGTTATTGGTTTGAGAAGTTTGGTATTCTGTTCTGTTGATAGTTTATTGCCTATGTTCTCATTTAAGAAGTTATCTTTTAGGACATTGCTGTTGATATTTGGATTTGTGTTATTTATTATTTCATGATGCTTTCTGAAAGTCTCAAGAATTTCTTCTAAATCTGTTTACAATTTTAGTTTTATCTTTAGTTTCATCAACAATTGCCCTTATATGTTTAACATTGGTTAAGTTTTTTTTTATTTCACAGCTAATCTATGTATGTTTTTTTGGGTTAACAGAGTAAAACTGTATTTTGATTCTTTCTAAATTTATTGCCACTTTGTGATTAAGAATTTCCATGTAGTCATGGATTAATTGTTTTAGTTCTGTACTTGTGTTTATGTCTTTATTATTCAGGTTTCATTTTAGTTTATCAATTTTTGATTGTATTTACGATAGCGTACTGTCCCATTCCTTTTGTTTGTTTAGGTACCAGGTTTTGATTTTACCAAAAATGTAAGATTTCAGCATATCCCTGACAATAACTTTAGAAGTACTATCATTATCATTTATGTCTAGAAATATTTTAATTTCTTTCAGTAACCATTCCTTAAGCCCAGTTAGTTTAACAATGCATGCTGGTTTTCTTTGCCAGTATACTACTACATGTTGATTTTAAATAAAATATTGTTGTGGTCAGACATTTGACAGGAGCTAAAGAAAACTTCTTGATTTTTTGAGAATAAATAATCTGTAACTAATACCTTGCCAGTGGTAGTTTGTGTACTGAATCTGTATGAGTAATGTGTGTATTTTAGGGATTTGAGTTCTATTTTTTTCATAAATATCTCTTATATTTAAATTATTGATGAAGTTTTTCAATCTTTTTAGCAGGTGCAGATATCTTAAAATGTGTGTCCCTTCTGGAAAGAATACAATTAAAATCACCTGCGTATATTATTTCTCCTTTAGACTTGATTGCAAGTAAATCAAGATATTTATTCGCTGTTGCAGCACTGATACCGTGTATCCAATAAGTGTTAGCTAATGTGATTAGTTTTGTATTTATTTCTAGAATAATTAAGCAGAAAATGCCATTTTTGTCTGAATATGTATCAATTATTTTAGGAACTGATAGTGCTTTCCTCTACAATATAATGGTGCCTCTTCTTTTGGTCTGAAAATGAGATTCTGCAAGATTAGAGTAGCCATTGAAAGACATCCTATTCAAATCTTCTTCTATTATATGAGTTTCTTGCAAGAATGCAATATCTACTTTCTTAGTTTTCAAATATTTGGTTAAGCTTCCTCTCTTTATAGAGTTGTTGAGTCCATTTACATTTAAGGACATACATTTATCAGAAAGCATTTCTATAGATTGTCTTAGATAGTAAAGATTCTGTTATGAACATAACATGAACACTTGAGTATAACTGTAAAACATTTAAAACTATATATTTTAAAAACATTTAAAACATTTAAAACTATTTACAAGTCTAAACATGGAATATTTAATTCCTGGTTTAATGGAAATTCATCTAAACCAACTTAATACATCCTAAGAACAGTAATCTTTGTCCGTTCTGTGCTACTGCCATTGCAATAACTGTACAGAATGTAATAAGAAGTGAAAAAAATAAAGCACTACTCCTTAAAATTATTACTAATTTGAACAGTAAAATATCAAATTGTGTGAAATTAAGGTTACTAGATTATTTGTGGTAATTATGTATATTAGAAGTAATTATCTTTGTACAACCAAATCAAACAGTTATCTTAAAATAAAATACCTATGTGTTTTATTACAGGAGTAGGAGAATAGTAATGCCCTTAGGTATCTTATGTTTAGCTATGAATCTAAAAAAAATTTCAGATAGATTTAATAAAAAACATGGAACTATCAACAATTTTAAGTAAAAACTATTTTAAGAGTTCAGATAAACATTAAAATTAGGCAACTCACTTAAATCCATACTTGGCTCAATAGCCTGCATCTATATGACGTTACTATTTTCTTTCATTAGGAAAGCAAGATGGTGTTGAGTAGAATCAATCTCTAAACTTATGTCTATTAGCAGTCTGTGGAGTCAGCAGATCATTTACTAATGTTTTGAGATGTGAGAAGTGACTAAAGTATCTGACAGAATCTCATGCTAGCACAAGCAGGAAACACAGGCTTTACAAAGGGAGCATCGCATGTGAGAGTGTGAAACAAATCATGCAACCATATGAAATGAAAGCCTACTTTGTCTGAAAAATATAACTAGGGGGACAATAATCTTTTGGTAATGTAAACATCTTGACTTCTTTAAGTAATGTATAAATGTACATCTATTAAACTAGAGAACACAATAGCTATCCAAAAAACAGTAAGTAACTCTCTCTTTGAATTAATGAGAACAGGTATTGCAAGTCCTGGCAAGAACAAGGAAAGAAATTACTAATACCTGACTACTGTACATACTGTATTAGGGACAGCTATAAACATATATGTGTATAAATGGCACAAACAAAACAGTAATATGCAACAGTTGAGCAGTAAATGCTATAGATACACAAGTAAAGCAGGCTTGAATATCTTGGACAGATAGCAAAATTGTGCCAGCAATAAAAATACATGTGTGAGGGTGATCACAACAAAATGGAATAAGTGCACATATCTAGGTGCATATTATAAGGGTGGTTTGTGCCAGTCATATAGGGCCATACCTATGTATACCTAGATAGAGCAATGCATATGAACTTTAAATGTATACAAAAGTTTGTGATTACTGATCTCTACATATATATCTTAAATAAGCTATGTTCAAAAAGGCAAGTTATTAAAGCTGGAAAACATAACAGGTTTCTAGAAACTAGTAAGTAACTCTCTCTGTAAATTTATGAGAGATGGTACATTTTTACAGATTGTAGTTAAATAAGAACCTTGGTCTTTTAAAAGCATATATATCTTACTTTCATCAAACTGGGGATATAGGTAAGTCAGCTGAACTGAAGGAAGCACAACAATTGTCATAAAAAGAAAAGGAGAAAAACAGACAAAAACAATTCTTTCTGTATGTTAAATATTTTCATTAACTGAACACATAAAAGCCTTTCTGCAAACCTATCTGTAAACTTCAGTTAAATGCTTGTTTAAATACCTGTATTATTACAAGTGATTAAAACACTGAATATGCATTTTAAAGTCAAAATATTATTTGCCATTAAGAAAAACATCTTCTATAACAATGTGCAGCATTGAGCACTTATATAAAGCAAATCCTTTCATCGTCCTTTTATTCTCGGTGATTCTATGGCCTTAACTTCCTTATTCTCCTCAGATATCATTTAAGCATGCTGAGAGTTCAAAGGTCACTCTGCACATCTATTCATGCTGTTACAGTGATGTAATCAGTTTACAAACAAGCAGGAAGTTTTCTGGGCTTGAGAAAGAGTTCTTTTGAAGCTTTTTGAATTTTCAGCGGCAAAATGCAGCACGAAGGTAATTTAAACAAGTAAATTGTGCTCAAAATGTTGTATGGCTCTCGTGCATAGCAAAAAAAAAAAACAGACAGAGAGAGTTAAGTAAATCATACAGTAAAATATTTAAAATACTTATTTTTGAACAGTAAAGCTGTACATTTAAAAGCCCTCCTTCCCCTTCCACCTCCCTCAACTTTAACATACTTTTTTAATATAAAATTGGCATTATTTACATATTAAATAAAGACATTTCTGCTATCTATCTCATGTTGATTTATAGGGCCAAAAATCTGTGTGGAATGTTTGTATGGTCACAACATATGTATACTCTGTAGAGAAATCTTATAACTTTATATGATGGGTATAGTGTGTAAATAGCTGGGCAACTACAGCAGCACTAGTAAGAGAGATGGCTAGAAGGGTGCTTGGTGTGACATCTGGAAAGAGGAAGGAGGACAAGGAGACCTGGTGGTGGAATGAAGAAGTACAGGAGAGTATACAGAGAAAGAGGTTGGCGAAAGAAGAAGTGGGATAGTCAGAGAGATGAAGAAAGTAGACAAGAGTATA
This sequence comes from Protopterus annectens, assembly GCF_019279795.1. Classification (NCBI taxonomy): domain Eukaryota; kingdom Metazoa; phylum Chordata; order Ceratodontiformes; family Protopteridae; genus Protopterus; species Protopterus annectens. Next base: position 766,372,400 of record NC_056730.1, read on the forward strand.
AGGAGATGAGGTGCATGGCAAAGAGAGAGGTGGCGAAGGCTAAGGATAAAGCGTATGAAGAGTTGTATAAAAGGATGGACACTAAGGAGGGAGAAAAGGACCTGTACTGATTGGCTAGACAGAGGGACAGAGCTAGTAAAGATGCACAGCAGGTAAGGGTGTTAAAGGATAATGAGTGAAACATACTCACAAGCAAGGAGAGTGTGTTGGGCAGATGGAAAGAGTACTTTGACGGGCTGATGAATGAAGAGAATGAGAGGGAGAGAAGGTTGGATGATGTGTGGATAGTGAATCATGAAGTGCAGTGGATTAGCAAGGAGGAAGTAACGATAGCTATGAAGATGATGAAGAACAGAAAGGCTGTTGGTCCAGATGACATACCTGTGGAAGCATGGAGGTGTTTAGGTGAAATGGCAGTGGAGTTTTTAACTAGATTGTTTAATGAAATATTGGAAAGTGAGAGGATGCCTGAGGAATGAAGAAAAAGTGTTTTGGTACCTATTTTTAGGAATAAGGGTGATGTGCAGAGCTGTAGTAACTACAGAGGGATTAAATTGATCAGTCACAGCATGAAGTTATGGGAAAGAGTAGTGGAAGCTAGGTTAAGAAGGGACGTGATGATTAGTGATCAGCAATATGGTTTCATGCCAGGAAAGAGCACTACAGACGCAATGTTTGCTCTGAGAGTGTTGATGGAGAAGTACAGAAAAGGTCAGAAGGAGTTGCATTGTGTCTTTGTGGATTTAGAGAAAGCATATGACAGGGTGCCTATAGAGGAGTTGTGGTATGAGGAAGTCGGGAGTGTCAGAAAAGTATGTAAGAGTGGTACAGGATATATACAAGGGTAGTCTGACAGTGGTGAGGTCTGCAGTGGGAGTTATGGATGCATTTAAAGTGGAGGTAGGATTACATCAAGGATCAGCTCTGAGCCCTTTCTTATTTGCAATGGTGATGGGCAAGTTGACAGACGAGATCAGACAGGAATCCCCGTGGACTATGATGTTTGCAGATGACATTGTGATATGTAGTGAGAGTAGGGAACAGGTGGAGGAGACCCTGGAGAGGTGGAGATATGCTCTAGAGAGAAGAGGAATGGAGGTCAGCAGGATTAAGACAGAATATATGTGTGTGAATGAGAGGGAGGATAGAGGAATGGTGAGTATGCAGGGAATAGAGGTGGCGAAGGTGGATGAGTTTAAATACTTGGGATCAACAGTTCAGAGTAATGGTGAGTGTGGAAGAGAGGTGAAGAAGAGAGTACAAGCAGGATGGAGTGGGTGGCAAAGAGTGTCAGGAGTGATTTGTGACAGATGAGTACCAGTAAGAGTGAAAGGGAAGGTCTACAAGAGGGTAGTGAGACCAGCTATGTTATATGGGATGGAGACAGTGGCATTGACAAAAAGGCAGGAGTCAGAGCTTGACGTGGCAGAGTAGAAGATGTTAAGATTTGCACTAGATGTGACGAGGATGGACAGGATTAGGAATAAGTATATTAGAGGGTCAGCCCAGGTTGGAAGGTTTGGAGACAAAGCCAGAGAGGCAAGATTACATTGGTTTGGACATGTGCTGAGGAGGGATGCAGAGTATATTGGGAAAAAGATGCTAAGGATGAAGCTGCCAGGTAACAGGAAAAGAGGAAGGCCTGAGATAAGTTTTATGGATCTGGTGAGAGAGGGCATGCAGGTGGTTGGTGTGACAGAGCAAGATGCAGAGGACAGGAAGAAATGGAAACAGTTGATCTGCTGTGGCGACCCCTAATGGGAGTAGCTGAAAGAAGAAGAAGAAGAAGTGTGTTAATACTAATAAGTTTAAATGGAAGTAGTGTTTGTCATTTGTATACTGTGTGAAGCTGTTATTTGAAGGCTATTGTCAGTTACTGACTGTATCTGTGAGATTAATAGAACAGTGTGAATGGATAGGAAAGAAAAATATCAATAAGTACTGGCTAGGAATGATATATTACCATTGATGTAATGCATAGCCTACATAATAAATGTTTGCTGTAAGGTGTTTATATTACAGAAGCTTATTTTTAAATAAATATTAAAACATGCTTATTTGTATTGAAGTACTTAGCAACAGTATATATTATTATGCACAATCAAAGGAAAAGAATGGAAAACAAAGGAAGTAAAAGAAAAAGGAGAGCAGTATTGAGAAATAGAGAAAAGTAATATAGAAGAAAGAAAGCTTAAGTATATATATATATATATATATATATATATATATATATATATATATATATATATATATATATATATAATAAATAAGTAGAAAGTTTGTACCTTATGATCTCATTTGTATCCTGTGTTTTTAGATGTATTGTTTGTTAGTAAGTTTTGAGAGTGATGTTTTTTATACTATTTCCCCTTAAGATTCTTACTAGATTTGTCAGCTGTAGTTATTTTACCATTAGCAGCTTGTCTTTTCAGACCTGGCAAAGAAAGGTCCATTTCTTCTACTATCTCAAGTAAGTTGCTTTTCCTCACAAGGGCTGATGCTTCTTCAAGAGAAATTAATATTTTTTGACCATCCAAAAGGGTAATTCTGATTCTAGCTGGAAACATAATCTGGGCTTTATTGTTGGCTTTTTAAAGACTTTACTATGTGGGACACACGCTTTTCTCTTTGTGATCACAGTGGAAGAGTAATCATTGTCAAATTTATATTTTCCCATCGACTTGGACTGGATTTCCTGACCATGCAGCTCTTAGTATTAAGTCTTTGTCTTGTGTAGATAGGAATTTTATGATGATGGATCTCACAGCAACTGAGTTTTTTGATGCAGGTGTATATAACAGGGACCTGTGGGCTCTCTTGATTCTGAAAGATGAAGCTTCAGGGAGGTTTAGCATTTTTGGAAGCCAATCATTTAGGAAGAGAATCATATTATTTCCTTCCATTTTCTCTGGGACTCCATAGATCCTAATGTTGTTTCTTCTGGATCTACACCCTAGGTCTTCCACCTTTCCTAGTAACTGGTTATTTTGTTTTAATAAAACGTTTATCTGGTTATCATTTTCCATTTGCCTGCCATCTATTTCATTTACTGATTCTCCTATAGCTGCTATTTGGTCAGAGTGAGTAGCAATAATTTCCTTTAAGTCATCAGTTTGTTTTTTACTTTCTTTCTTCATATTTTCCATAATCTTCTCTAAATTATCCATTTTATTAGAAAGATCTTGAATGCTGGTAATTATTGTTTGAAGTTTCTTTTTCATAGTGCTGTCTTGTAGAGATGTCTTCAAGTGACTCATAGCTGTTTCAGTCTGTAACTGGTGACAGAACTTCTGACAGGGAATATGTTGATAAATAATTGAAAAAAAAATAAGATTTATTTTGATAAAGTTGTTCACAATATCAAGATGAGTAGTTGTGGAAAAATTCTTCAATATTTTTTGCGTTAAAGTAGAAAAATCCTGCCAGAAAAAAATAATTTCAGGCAGAACATCAAGAAAGTGCAGCTAACTCCTTTGCTTCTTGGCCACGCCCCTCACTTACTTTTTTCAACTGCTAGAGGGAGCCAGTGAGATACTGACTGTAAGAAAATATGGTTGTAAGCAGGAAGTCTGATACTGTGCTGTGCAACACTGGAGGCTTGGTTTTATTAAATATTTCAGTAAATGAAGATTTATATAGTAAGGACACTGTTGAAATAATGCAACTGTCTGATAGTGGACTGGAAAATTAAGCCCTAATACATATGATGTAGGAGAAGGAAATAGATGATGATGATGCTGTGTTCTGAGAAGCTATAGAGAAACTCCAGAGGTAGAAAATGGTGTTCCAGTGGCTGTAGAGGCTGATAGCCAGAGGGATGAAATGAGAAGCGCTTCTATGGGAACTTTTTTGGGTGCGGGGGTACTATTGAACAAGAAGGTGTTTTACCACCTGCAGGAAAAAGATGACATACTGCAGTTGTAACACCACAGCATACTGTAGGTACTGCAAAAGCTTTGGGAATAGAAATGAAAATAGAACTGTTGTTGGGGTATCTAAAACATCTGATGCCACTCTGCAAATATATTTTGTGGGGGCAATATTATTGTACCACTGGGTTTTAAGTAACACAATGTCTTGTTGTTTATTCATTCAGGGTAATAGCAGCTCTGCAAAGTGATTCTTAAATCTTTTCATTTATTGGAAATATTGTTATTAATAACTGAAAAAATGCTCCTTAGCCTGAATATATTTCTGTGCCATTAAATATAATTTTAAAAATTCAAGACTGATTATTGTGGAAGAAGAAGAAATGGTGGACTTTTTTTGCAGCAGAATGCAATGCTCTATGTTCAGTTATAAGGGTAAAAGATGGGAGGTATGTTTAGTCTGGGGCATGGGAAATCTGTGTATATCTGAAAATATTTGATATTAAGCATGTTGCAACAATAATAAATATACATGAAATCAGAGACACTGATAGGTACTGGGGTCAATAGAAAACATTTTGGTAGTTTTAACATGCATTTGGTGATGGAGCTTGAGAAAAAGATGCCCTCAGTGTGAGGAAAGTGGGAACTCATAGATTCATAGGTAAGTACTAGGCTAGCTGCCTTTGAGGGCCATTTTAAGCCAAGTTAGTTACCCTCAAAGGAGAAAATCAAACTTGTGTCTGTGAGGTAAATACCTTAACTATTATGCCAACCCCATATACTCATTAAGGAAATGTGTATTGGAATATGGCAAATGTGTAAAGAAAGGCATTCATTGTTGGATTATGAACAGAATGACCAAAACATGCACAATGCTCATGCAAAGCAGAAATAAACAGTAATTATAGCTTAGCAAAATAATGATGTTGTAAGGGAAGATGGGGACAAAAGTGATCTTAATGGAACAAGCAGAAGAAGATGTCCTTCCTGAAAGAAGTGGTGATGTTAAAGATAGAGGGGAAGTGGATACTGTGAATGAAAGAATTAATATATGATATGTTGTACCAAGTAGGAATAAATGTAATGTGTTACCAGATGATGGAGGAGAAAAAGAGGATCCTGACAGTGCAATGTGAGTGCAGAAAATATAATATGTAAGGTTAGTTTATAAGCAGTGCTGAAAAATAAAAGATGGGTGAACCAGAAACAAAGAAAGGAAAGTGATAATGGCCTGGATTCAGAGAGATTCTTTAAACCTCAACTAACTGGCTATTGTGGGTTTATCAGTTAATACTATGGCAGGCAACACTTCATTAATGGCTTAATACCATATTTATGAATCAAACACTGTTAGACATTACTGTACCACTCTTCCCACTGGTGTCCTATGTATTGCAGTAACATAGGCCCACCCTACACTCACTCACACACACACACACACACACACACACACACACACACACACACACACACACACACACACACACACATGAAGCATCCATGTGGAGACCGTCTTGCACTCAACTCACATGAAAATATGCAGCTGCACATCCAAACTCACAGTCCAACATATACATACATATGCACACACATGGATTTGACACCCCATTCCTAGCTTTATTATAGTGTACCCACCCATGTAAAGACACACACACACACACACACACACACACACACACACACACACACACACACACACACACACACACACACACATGAAGCATCCATGTGGAGACCGTCTTGCACTCAACTCACATGAAAATATGCAGCTGCACATCCAAACTCACAGTCCAACATATACATACATATGCACACACATGGATTTGACACCCCATTCCTAGCTTAATTATAGTGTACCCACCCATGTAAAGACACACACACACACACACACACACACACACACACACACACACACACACACACACACACACACACACACACACACAAAAGATAGCATTACCTTCTTTCCTCCTAGAGTTGAAATTAAGTTGGAAGAGCAATTATTTTTCCCAGTGAATCAGGAGCTGTGGCTTTTCTGATTTTATTAGGAGCTGTACTTCTTCAAATCTAATTGGGATTTATGGCCATTTCCAGGGGGGGGGGGGGCATGTGGCTAATTAGCACTAGCCACTTCTCCAGAAACCTGCATTAACATGTGGCTTCCCCAGAGTGAATGCTTTCTGAGATACAGTCCCCCAACAGGCGAAAATCATAGCTGTAGATCAGTCTGTGAATAAGAAAGGTGTATATCAATGCAGAAACCTTCTGAGATAAAGATTCTGCATTGTACTAAGGTTTTCTGAATCCAAGGGAATATTTTAGTGTGGGCAATAAATGTGAAAAGTATAACCATATAAAGTCAGAAGACTAGTGCTATAAAATTGCTGTCAGAAAATTCATGCACATTTGATTTGTTTGCTCGATTTCCATTCCTTAGCTGAAGAGCAAAGTTCACCGTTTGTGATATTGTGGAAGGAAAAAATCATATAGGATTTTGTGATAAATACCTGTTCAGGGATTGCGGTTACTGGAGTTAATAGGGAGGTACAAATTATGAATGCTATTGTAAAGGAAATGGCAGAAAGTATTATTTGAAGAGAAGAAGATGATGGAATGGTGGTGTGCCATAAAGAAGTGTGGTGTAAGGGAAAGGGTTATTGCTTTTTCACACTCATTTTATGACAATAGTTTTTAGTAATTGGATAACTGGGCAGAGATAATGGATGGGGTAAAACAAAGGTGTCCTATGTGTTGTTTGCAATGATTATGAATGCAATGTCATCATAATGCTTCGGAAAGATGGAACAAAAGCCATGGGATTATAGCTCAGCAGATTTTACAACACTTATAATGTCTTATGCAGATTATTTAGTGGTAGTAGTTTAGAACAAAAATGTGGATGGTGGAGGAGATGAAAGAGTTAGAAAAGGCATTATAAGCAGCTGGGTTAAAAACAAATTAGGAATAGAGTTAACTGTTGGGGAAACAGGGCTATTTGGTTTTCCTTATCAAAAATGGAAGTGTTAGGTATTATGTCTACTAAAACAGAAGCTGCTGATAAGCAGTGGAATAAAATTATGGTACAAATCTCATTGATAAGCACATTTTAAAAACATTCATAATATAATTTAGAAAAAAGTTTATATGATAAATTCTGTGTTGGCTCTTCTAGGTGGGAGTTATATGTTTCCTGCTTCTAAAGAGAAGGAGGTTTTAGCTATTTTATCAGAGTTGTATGGTGACCTAGGTTAAAGGGCAGATGGTGGTACTGTATAATAAATCAGAAAATGAATGCTTAGGCTTCGGGTGTATACCTCATCTCTATATTTGTAGTGAGTATTACAGGTAATATAGTTTCACTGAAACACCTTGATAGTTCAGCTCCTGAGTAACAAAATTAATCATTTTGAAACAGAAATAGAGGGGGAAAAGGGACAATAGTTAGCATAATCCTATAGCTGGTGGAATATAAGGAAAAAATCTTTTTTTTGTTGGCATAGAACATAGATGTGGTAGGAGAACAGAAGTAAAAAAAAAAATATTCTTATGGTATGATAATTTTGTATTATAATGTAAATCCTTAATTTTACTTAAATACAGTCAATCTGCTTTTGTTCTGACTTTAAGTGCCAGTAATGAAACAAAAAAAAAATTATTTGACAAGCATTTGCCTAGTGCTGCTTGCAAATGTTTCTATTATACTGCTTGGGTGAATCCATATTAATTACTTTTGTTTTCTTATCTTAAAAGCTGTGGCTACAACCTGATGACATGCATGATATGTGCTGATTTGTAAGACCTTAGTGAGTGGATGTTTAAAAGAATACATTGTGTATAAGAAAAGGAAGGATATGCTTCCTTAAAACATGAGTACTGGATAGTTTGGACAAGTCAATGAATTCCTGCACTCAGGAGCCTTACTACACAGCAATGGATACATGGAAATATCTGGACAGTACAACACTTCCAAAACTTTATGCTGTAATCCCTTTTGGATTAGCTATAGTCATTAGCACAGAATCCTCAGACTTTTTGTTCTGTCATTTGTTCATCAGGATCAGGGAACATTGTCCTCCTTAAATAAAAGTCAAATGTCTTGATAACCACCATCACTTAGTCCTGAAGTATGATCCTGTCATCAAAAATCATGCCTAGGTCATGCATACATACCATTAAGATTACTGTAATGTTCTGTACCTAAGGATTTTAGATGGTGATTTGTTATGTCTGTAGTGGGCATATTGTGAACCTGTGCAAACTGATATTTATGTATTTATTTATTTGACATTTGTTGACCGGGATAGTCCGACTGGGCATGTGCCCTTTTTTTAGCAAAGGAATTGGGAGAAAGTCTCCACAAAGAACACATAAAATACTCACAGTTCAAAATACATAAGAAAATGTACATATTAGTGAATGAACGGGAAAATAAAAAGTAACATACACGTATATAATATATAATTCATATTTAGCTACAAAATATATAAAATCACAAAAAGCTAATATAAGAATAAGGAAAATAAGGAAGATATTAAAACATAACAGTACAAGAAAGGGAAAAAGATAATTTAGGAAAGGAGTCCATTAAAAAAGGGGAAGGAAGTATAGAAGAGGTAGGTAGGAACAGAGTTAGGAAAGAAGGAAAGTTGAGGAAAATGTAGGTATAGCAATAAGTTTAGAACGAAAAAGTAAGAAGTGAAGTAACAGTAAGAAGGGGAAGAAAGAAGATGTGATAGTGAAAGAAATCTAGGAGTAAAGAGACCAGGAGGGGAAAAATAGAAGAAGTTGAAAGTTGAATCAGGAAAGAGAAGGATTTCAAGTGGGAAGATTACATTGACATTGACAATTGATATGGCTGAATATGAGTGTACTCTTGGCAGAGGTCTCCAGCAAGATGGGCACAGGTAAAGGCTAATGGAAAACATTACAAGAACCAACCACAATCATGAACAATATCAAAATAATACCACCAGTAATCCCATGCCTCTGACACAACATATGTGATGTAGAGTGATAAGAGATAAGCCTGCACACACACACACACACACACACACACACACACACACACACACACACACACACACTTGAACAACTATTATAATACATTCACACTCTATGAGGTTAACCATGCACACCGTCCTAGCACTGTAACATCTGCTGGAGGTGTTAGAAGGGACACTGCTATACCTGTATGCGGCACTATGGGCAATACAGGCTAGTTGTCTTGTGTGCATGGGATATATATATATATATATATATATATATATATATATATATATATATATATATATATATATATGGTGCATCCACACTGCCACAAATTATATACATGCCATTACTGTTGTCAAAGACCTGTGTATGTAGTATGTGCATAAGGAGAACAGGTAGCACACATGCATCTGGTGTAACAACATGATTAGTGTTCTACACCATCAGCCAGTCATGTATATTCCACAGAAAGAATACCTAAATATGTCCAATAAGCTGTGTGATAACTCACTGTTACAAAGGTGGCACACTTCAGTTACACATCACTGGAAGATGTGTAGGGAGGGACATGATGAAGGGTGCATTGTACACCACTACTGGTGTGATGCAGGCTGAGAATCATGAAGGTATTGTGGCTTTGATGTGGATGTTCTTCATGTATCCAGTACTTGTGATACATTCAAGGGAGTAGCCAAGCACTGTGACCACATGTTAGAGGATGTACCACTTACCATCTACCCCAGGACATGGGTCACATGCCTACTGAGGGTGTGATGTCTACATTATACTTGTGTGTCCTGTTTGTTTCCTGAATTAGCAATTCCCCCATTTTCTTGTCAATGCAGGTGTTGTCATGGCTGTGGCAGCATTTTTTAGTAAGTGTTGATACTGTCTGTATTATACTAATATCACAGTTGGAGTCAATGATTGCCCAGAATCTGTAGTCCTACAGGCAGCTGTTTGAACACAGGATGTGTATGTCATCTGCAATGTCTATGACTTAACTAATGGACAGGAAAGGCCTAGCAGACAGCTCTGATGTATAGACCTGATCACTGGGTTTGAAATATACGTCATGTCACACATTTCAACATAGTGAGATGCCACGTATGTGATACACTGGTCTACCCATTCAGTGATATAGCTGTTTATGGCCACATATGACAATGTTGACTGAATACCTCTGGATTTTTGTCAAATGCCTTGACCTGGTCAAGTTCCACAAGATGATACTGCTGTCATCATGCATGCCCTCAATGACCTCTTTGAGGACATCTATTAGATGTAACAGACATGACTGATGTAGCATTAACAACTCACATAGGTCTGTTGCACACAACCAGAATAATGCTAGTGTACATATAGAAGAGGTCCATGATGACATGTTGCTCCACCTCACAGTTGAGAAAAGTCAGGATGTCTCTATACATGCATTCATCACATAGATTCATGTTGATGTACACTCTTGTATGGGAACAATGCCCATGAGGAGGGTGTGCTGATGTGTGTATTCAACCATATCAGGAGTATGTGTTGAGTCACGCCGTAGGTGATCTGAGATGTTGTCACAATCCACTGAGTGCATATGATAGGCCTGCATGAAGGTAAGGCAGTACATACTGCCTATCATGATCTGGTCTAGGGTTTTGACACAATCCCCCATGTAGGTATCATTGAGAAACCCTCGCAGCTGGGGATTAACCCTTACATCAGTAGATGGGTAACCAGTTGGCTCACTGATAGAATACATACTGTGAAAGATGGTGAATCAACCTGTACCAGTACAGCTCTCACCACTGGCAAACCCCAGGGATCTCTGCTTGGCCCTTCACTGTTTGGACTATATTTCTCAACAGTTCAGGCTAAACTATGTGGCTTTTGTCTTAACCAAGTTTGCTTATTCTTGTATATTGGGTGCAATCATTGAGTCCACCAATGATAATAACATGGTACAGAAGGAGCTAACATGGACAAATGAATGATGACAAAGGCACAAGAGCTAAATATAAATTCAGAAATGTGTCTTTTGTTATGTTGTCCATCCAAAAAGTGGAATTACATGTTAATCACAGCACTGGCAACAGTCCTGCTATGCTGAAATCTGGCCATACAAGCACTGGGAATACATGTAGATAGTAATATGAACTTCAACCAACAAGTGTCCACACAGGTATTGAATGCCTATGTTGTGCACATCATAGGTCACACCATCATATTCAGATTTTAGGATTGTATGACAGTACTGTACTCAAACCTCATCAGAACACTAACAGGGTTTTCCCATCAAGATGGCACAGAGACTACAAACCATGCCATGATGTATGTGGATAGATTAAAAGCCATATCATTGTAATCTGTCTTGTATAGGATGAGGTGACTCCTGCCTGACCTCCACTCTAGTGTCTTACCCTAACCTGGTGGGAGTACTACTTATCCAAAAATATGATATAGTGATGACATTAGCAATGTCTGTTGAGGTGAATATGGTAAGAACAGTGTCCCACATGCTGGTGAAAAATATTCTCTGTAATGTCAAGTAAGAGCTTACACACACACACACACACACATACACACACACACACACACACACACACACACACACACACACACACACACACACACACACACACACACACACACACACACACACACACAAACTTGACTGCAGTGAGAATAGATCCCGTACCTTTGTAAGTACACAGACCACATAACTTAGTACTTTACATAAGTCTGACTTTGAGTGTCTCAGACAACACTTTATAGCTGATGACATCAGCAGTGTTTGTTGGGGAGAATATAACAGTGTCCCACATGCTGGTGTAAAATGGCCTCTAATGTCAAGCAAGTGCTCACACACAGTGAAAATAGAACCCCTACTTATCTAAGTATACAGACTACAGAACTCAATACTTTACATAAGTGCCATAGCACAAGTCTGACTTGGAGTGTCTCAGACAATACTTTATAGTTGATGACATCAGCAGTGTCTGTTGAGGAAAATATAACAGTGTCCCACATACTGGTGTAAATGCTCACTGTAATGTCGAGCAAGGGCTCACACCCACACAACCAGTTAACCGCAGTGAGAACAGAATCCCTACCTATCTAAATACACAGACTACAGAACACAATACTTCACGAAAGCAACAAGGCACAAGTCTGACTTTTATAAGAGTGCAGGTAAACTTATAGTAAATGACATCAGCAGCCCATGTGGGGGAGAAGATGTTGGGTGGGCTGCATGAAATGGATGAGAAGGCATCTGCAAGAATCAAAATGCTGTCAATCAATAGCATTGGAACATTAACTATGGGATACACAGTTCTGCTCTTCTGTCTAGACACACACACACACACACACACACACACACACACACACACACACACACACACACACACACACACACACACACACACACACACACACACACACACACACACACACACACACACACACACACACACACAGATGACTGCAGTGAGAGCAGAACCCCTACCTAAGTACACAGACTACAGACACAGTACTTTACACAAGCACCATGGCACAAGTCTGACTTTTACAAGAGTCCAGGTGATGGTCATTGTTAGAACAATTTTGTGAACAGCACCAACTAGTCCTGTCCATGAGGGACATAGGTGCCATCCCAGAGATGACTTTACAATCATCAAATCCAATACTCAAGTTTGTGCATGAACAGGGTCATTGAGGAGCATTGCTTCACACTCAGTGGGAGCCTATTACAGAAGAGTGTGAATCGCTGGGCAATATGTCTGTCTTCCCAGCATGTTTTGTTTATGTCAGGGGCTAGGTTGAGAACCCTGGGGCTTGTCCCATTTGATTTACAGATATCCAGTATTTCCAGTATGGCATGGTCTGAGACTGCTCTGTAAGCTAGACATAGGTCACCTCTCAGCAGCCTGCATGATACTGAATACAGTGACAGATCTTTTAGTATTTCCATGTATGTCATGTTTGGAGGCACTGGATTCTCCCAGGCAGAAACCTTTGTCTTCTCCAACTGCTGGTGAAGTACACACAGAAGGGACAATTGTACTTAATTAGTGGTCTGATAAAGGTAGAGTACAGCAGAGGTATGACCACCCTGGTCTTGGATGTGATGTCGCTATGTATGAAGTGCACAGTGCTGTATGTGTGTGTGTTACCACTATGGACACAGTGATGAAAGTGTAGATTGCTATCAACATGTGTTCCCAAGTCTCACAACACTGTGTTTGAGCTTAGAGAAGAGCTATGTAAATCATAATTACTAGGGATATTTCATTGCCAAAAGGAACAATGAGGGTATTGTATGCTTTAAGGTTGCATTTGTGAGTCTGGAAACAATCATTTGTGTGTGTCAGTACCTCCTGTCATATGTTACCATCATTGGTGGACTCTACATGAGTGTGTCCAGTTAACAGTCATCAGCAATCTTGGCAAACCACAGGCCATCTACTGTTGCCTGCACTTCAGGGATGTAGTTTGTAAACAGTTAAGGGGCCAGCAGAGATCCTTGTGATAGTCTAATGGTACGTGACTAGTGGTGGAGGTGCAGTCCACAACTTTGAGAGTGTGTGTGTTCTGTTGGTGATCCAGTTCACTATCCATTGACTACTGTATGGCTTAATTCCTACATGAGAGATATTCACTTTGATACATGAGTGGGGGATAGTTTAAAAGGCCTTGGATAACTCTACCCAGGCAGTATGTCCTGTTATCCCTCATCCAGGTCTTTCACGTCAGTATCAAAAAAAGCCCACAAGGTTCAATAAGTAAGATCTACTCTTGACAAAATTAAAATGGGTTATGCCAAGTGTGTTGAAGATCAGCAATGTCCCTATGGATAAGGGCCATACTGATTCCTTCCCTAGCCTTGCAGATACATTTTTTAGGTGTATGGGTCAGTAGTTATAATTCTACATATTACCAGATTGATGTGCATTCCAGATCATGCAACTTTGATATTAGATTTTGTAGTGCAGGAGACATATGTGTGGAAAAGGTACTGAGACACCAGGGTTGCAGTTCTTGGGGGGGTGGCAACACATGGATGTAATGTAAATATATGGCATATTGTTAGACAGGGTCCCAATGTGTAACATTTCCACATGTAATTTCATGCCATAGACAGGCAATGGACAGGAAACAGCAGTACTACAAAATAATATCTACATTTCCAAAGCCCGGCAAGCAGCGGGTTTGCGCGAAGGTTGGCAAAGTATATAAGCATGCGAAATACATGTTTGCATGTAGCTAAACAGTGCAAAAATGCACAAGGCATTGCTAAAAGTCTGATAGAATTGAGTCTATGAAATACACCTACTGCTTAACTCACTCTCTAGCAGCATGTGTTAATGCATTAATATATTCCTTTCTGGGGTAAGATGGTACTGGTTTGAATCCAGATGTATATAATACATTGAAGTACTTTAAATTACCGAGTGATAATGCAATCACATTAATTCTTTATAATATATGTATTGCTGTGTGTGGGCATAGTGCAGTGCTAATAAGCAGCATTGTGCGGAAGTAACTACAGCAGTTTGCAATGCACAACTCCGCACAAACATGGAGCCCAAAAAGTGAAGGGATCCATTGCTTTTGCCGCAACTTATGTGTGTTGTGTGTGATTCCATTTTTGACCAGATTAAAGTGGTGAAATTGGGTAGATAGGAGAATGGTGAAATGGGGAATAAGCAGGGTATAGAACAAATAGAAAGTAGGACAGGAATGTGTAGGAGGGATGTAGGAAAGAACAAAAGCTATCAATTTCTTTACCAGTGAAAACTGAACATAAGTGCAAAATATTAACTTAATTTGGACTGTCACCTGCAGAGAGAGGGCTGACCACAATGCAGTCATGTTGTATAGCCAATTGGACAAAATCAGGTGTTTCAAGAAGTTGTGTGTGTAATGGAGAGCTATATATGGGACATTTTTTTTGTGGGACAGGTGCCAATTTTTTTTATTTCAGAGAGAAAGGAATGTTGGGAAATGGACATAGGTATGTTTGAGTCAGGTAAGCTGGGAAGGTGAGGAAGCAATTGTAGACAGGGAAGACAAACAAGACAAGAGACAGGGACAGTGATGGACACAAAAGGATGGGGGATGCCATTACTGGGGTGAGGCTGGGGACATCATGAGCCCACCGTCATCATGCTGGAAAACATTGAGAATCAGGTCCTCACCCACTGGACTGTCATCACTGTCACCTCACTCCACTCTTGGTTGGAGTGCTTGATGTCTCCTCCTCCACCTCCTAGTACTATGGAAAATGAGGAAGAGCAGCCTCTCCAGCCAGTGTAGGCATGCACTAGTAGTGCATCGCACAACCCTATGCACTATCCCTGGCAACTTGCTGTGGGTGATGAAATCACCACCTCCTGCACTGTTCCCTCAGGGTACCTCTGGACCAGCCTCCGGGGAAGGACTACCTGAGGGTTCAGGTAGTGCAGGGGCAGCAGAGGCAGTGCTGCAAGGTTAGCTTCAAGGTGTGCTGGGAATTGGTAATGCAGCTGGGGGAGCTGGGGCAAGCTAATCCAATGGGACTAGCCTACCTAGCTGTGCTGTGGAGCATTTAGTGATGTGGTACACATGGATGACATGGATACTTTTTGAAGTCACATAATACCAAAAAATTAAATAAATTCAATTAAAGATAACATAAAAAAATTAAATAAAATACAAATAAAATATAATATTTATAAAATAAAATAAAAATGGCACAGTGGTGCAGAGGTTAGTGTTTCTGCCTCACAACAAGAGGTTCTCTTGTTTGATTCTTGGCTGGGGTGCCTTCTGTGTGGAGTTTGCATGTCCTCCCTGCATTCGTATTGGTTTTCTCTAGGTGATCCAGTTTATTCCCATATTACAAAGTCATGCGTCTGGAGCGATTCTTCCAAGGCATCCTCTGAAAATTGGCTCATTCAAAGTTAGAGTTTTCCGGTAAACAAATGTTAAATAAATAAAAATAGTATGTTTAAAATTAAAATAAAGTAAAATAAAAATAAAGAAAATAAAAAAGAGAGATAATGGTTGGGGTGAGAGAAAAAAATAAAGTGATAAGATCAGTACCTTCATATGTGACATACAATGCATTAATACAATTATACAATTCTATTTTTATCTTAACTTTTACAGTTAAGTCTACCACCTCCTAACAGATGCACACTATACTATAGATTGCAGCAAGTAATCCTTGAAATGTGCATATATTGCACATATGTGTGTTCCAGTTATACAGATAACATTTTACAGCAGGGCATTTGTGACACTAGTACAGTGGTTTTAATTTAATCTAAATATTATTGAAGAAATTACTATTGTATATTTGTGAAGTATGGTATTTGAACCCACAACCTCTGACTAAAGTCTAATATTTGACTCATACAATTGGTTTGTGCTCCAGACAAATGCATGCATGCTTGCTTTTACAGTTGGAATATGCATGCTCTGTTCGTTACAACTATAAAATACCAAAAGAAGCTATATTTAAATTTTAATGCTACAATAACGCTATTCTGCTGCATACATACCACTTGCTTCCCTCAGTCTCTCCAAGCTAGCCCTGTGGGCTCAGATATTGCACTCCCAATAACTGGCAGTTGGGGGAAAAACAGAACAGAAGACCATTATGCATACCAGGCTTGCCTACATTCAAGCTTTCTAAGTCTCACCAGTACTCTCTTGAGTTGATACTTATACAGATGTGAGATGTCCTCAGTCCTAAATTCCTCAATCCAACAGTCAAGTGTATCCATCTTCCTCCTCTATAGGTCATTGAAATGATGCCTACATTGCTCTCCAGTGTGCTAGATACCAATGGCACTGGATACAGCCTGAGCTAAGCTCTGCCACACCTCAGACTTGTACTGGGAGCCAGAATAGTCCCCCTGAAGAAGCCTGTGGCTGCGGTGCTTCATTTGGAGTCCAAAGAATTTCCTGGACTTCTGGACAACCCTCTTCTGTGCCCTAAACTTGGCACCTTCCCTGCTTACGCCTGCCATGTCTGTCTACCAGTGGATTTAGAGCAGTTATTGCATTTACTGGAGTCTGCACAACCCTGCAATGTGTTTGCATGAAGGTGCACAGAGAGCAGCTGCACCAAGCAGTGAGGAATGAGAAAATTGATTTTTATACCATGGGATTCAAACCTAGGCATAAGGGGTAAAACATTTACTTCCACAGCATTGATTTTCCATCTTTGCCACAGAAGAAGTGCTGCTCAGACATACTCAGGCATCATACATAAATGCAAGTGACAGTATGTGCTGTTGCACATGTATGTGTGTGACCTGACAAGGTTTTGGATATATACAGGCAGTTGTGTATGTGTTTTAGGCAAATGTGAAGGCTATGTAAGTCCAGATAGCAGAATCATATGTACATATTATATAGTACACAGTATACCCTCAGTCATACAGGTGATAATAAATCTGATTATGCATAAATAAATAAATGAATAAATAAATAAATAACACAATAATAGGGTTTCATCCCTCATACATATAATTAATATCAGCTCTACTATCTAAAGTGTTATAACTGACAGCGAATATAATGGGAAGTAGAACAACCATAAAAGTGCATGGAATATCCTGTATTAGAACCCTGGACGATGTGTATGATAGTCCTACACTTACACCTGTTGCCCCATGACAGTTAAAACAACACTTGTTCATGTCTCAGTTCATTGCTATAAACTGCAATGTTACAACAGTAAAACAAAATGTTGCACACCCTGTACTAGAACCCAGTACCATTTGTACTCTACAACTACACTTACAGTTGCTGCCATGAGACTAGTTACATCACATTCCTAAATTTACTAATCATTCTTAAGGTCTCTGCATTAACCACAATGAAATGCTGCTTAGCCGATTTGCATGGTGCCCAGCAGAATTAATTGAATGGATCCGGTTGCTGTTTTTGGCTATCTGGGTCCTGTCTGCTGCCTGGGTGTTCCAATTATCCAGTTTGCACACAGCTGCCCTTTGAGCAAATGAGATAAGCACAACGAAACTTGCCATTCATTTCTTATGTTCCTTTAATTGCTCTGCGTGTAACTTCACGCAAATACTGGCCTCCCAAAAAGAAAAAAAAAATAGACAAAGACAGAAAAGGAAAAAAAGAAAAAATAGGGGCAAGTAGTTGACGTTAGGAAAATCAATATTTGACATACACACAAGAAAATGATGGCTCACATGAGATATGTCTACACAGATCTGGATTTGAGCTCCAATGCACCCTCAGAACACAGGATGGGTGCCTTGTATCTTACATGGATTCAAGTATTTGGGATTCAGAAATTCTTATGACTTCACACCTCATTTGCATAGTCACCATGCTAACAGCCCTAAATCTACACCATATATAAAGGCAACCATGTAGCCAGGAAAACTAATGGTGAGGAGACTTGTTTATGTTGGGAAGACTGCACATAAGCTATTTCTTTGGGATAATATCTGTACAGAGGATTACTGAACTGCAGAAGGTAGGCTTGCATTTTTTCAGTTACATACTACATATGCTAGAATGTAATTAAGAAAAATCTGAAGCAAACCTTTTACAGTTTTATCTGTATGCATTAGTTAGAAGTGTACTGATGGCATGGGCATATTTATCAAGCCATTTCACAGTTACACATGATTGCCAATAAGTGAAAATGGAACGCTCTGTCATAAATCTGTACAAATGTTTCAGGGACAGTTTCCTTTCATAGCTCCTTTAGCATTTCAAAGATGGTTTGTTAGGAAAATGTGTCTCCTTCTCTTGTTCTTTTTTTGGTGGGGGCAAAGCTGAGTTACTGTTCTGGCATAAAAAAGGATAGACTGGTATTTTTATTTTGGGGGGGCAAGGATGAGTTACTGTTATGGCACAAGCATGGATATGTTGCTATTGTTACTCTCCTTGTTTTGCAACAAGCCAGTTGCTCATATTTCACATCTATAGACTGTTTTATGCTTCTCCAGTGGGTAATACGGAGTGCCTACCTTTTCTATTTTATCTGGGAACAGTTATGTTGCAGTTATGTGATACTTATATGTATTATCCTTCTGTTGTCTTATAGGACACCTAGATGTATGCTACCTAGGCATGTCAATCCTTGGAGACCCCTCCCTCCTTCACTGATGCTGAGAATCAGGTGATAGTGGATGCCTTTAGGAAACGTGGTGCTTTTCTGCTGGAAAGTGGATGGAGAGATATGGCACACAGGATGCAGATTTGTTGCCAGATTGTTGATGATGTGAATGCCGTGGATGGCCATGGCAGGACAATGAGCACATGTGCCACAAGGCCACTGACATTATCACATCTGCATAAAGAGAGCAGCTGCAGTGGGCCATAGCCAGAGGGTTACCAGAAGAGTATCTGCTATGGAGCCACCACTAACACTGAATGAAGAGTTCCTGGCCAATATCACGGGTCCAGACAGCTTCCAGAAAGATGCTGTACAACATGTCCTGGATGTAGGTGCAGCAGCTTCAGGGACTGCCAGCACATCCCAGGAGGATCTTCCAGGTAGGCTTTTGTGTCTCAGCAGTTGAATACTGTTATATAGCAAAACAACTGAAATCAATACATTACTTCTGTGTCACATTAATTCTTTTTTGGGGGCATTAAAGATTGCTACATTTATTAGCTTAGGTTGGAGTTGTCAGCCATGTTCTTGTTGAAAATATAGTTAATGGACATATAAAAGGGTAAAAGTATTACCCCCTTTGTTACTATTAATTGTGATGATGTTGCCCGAACCTTTTGCTTAACTTCTTCTAGGACCATCTGGATTGCAGAGTAAAATCTCATCTGCAGATAGTAAGCCAAACATTTTTATGTCAGTACTGCTGAGCAATTTAAGGAAATATTTTAGTGTGCACTGATGAGGTCAGGCCTGTTGTGTGTGTTACTGTACTGTCTGTAATAGTAGCACCACTGTTAGTTTGTTAGCATATATTGGACTAAGGTAATGTGGTTTTCCTGTGTTTGTTGCTCTTTATTTCAGGTAATCATGACAGTGGGAGTGTGGGACCTCTGCCACCTCGTTTCAGTGTATCAGCAGACTCTAATGATGATGAGGCACAGTCGGGGAGGCAGAGGTTGAATTTGATACTCAGGTTGACATACAGCCATCTCATCCAATTCCATCAGACAAAGCCAGTAGGCCTACGCCTCCCAATTCCAGTGAGCCCTCAAATATTGAAGATGTGGAGGTTGAGACCATTCATCAGGGAAGTGTGGTTACTTCAGCTTCAGTGTCTGTTGAGTCTAGCCATAGCCAAAGTGTGGGGGAGGGAGCTAGCAGGAGGGTTGATAGGGGTGCTCAGAGGAAGCCTGCTGTCCCTCCTCCACCTAGTCCAGATGTCTCTTCCCCTACCACTCATTGTATGTTTAGGGCCATCATGGAGAGACAGGCACATCTGCATAGGTGCTCCAGACAAATATTCAGGGTTGTAGATGTGGCACAGGCTGACATGAGTGAGTGCCACCACCATGTTACCAATTCAATGGATCAGATGAATAACAAATTAGAACAAGGGGTGTCTGTGATGGAATGAGGGGTGTCTGTCATGGAATGAGCATTGTCTGTGATGGAACATTTGCTAGGAGAGAAACAGCATCTTTGTGGGCATTGGTCAGCCACATCATCTGCTGTTAGACAGCGTTGCTGTGCCCAATCATGCTCCCATAGTGACACTACTTCTACTGCTCCATCAATGAGTGTGCTGTCCACACCCAGATGTTTGGCAGGTCATGGGGTCATGGTCCTGGGTGTCCCCATGAAGGTAGCTCATCCAGCAGACATCAGTCATGTTCAGGTAGTAGCAGCGCATCTGACCATGGGTGTGTATGTGCCAATGCAACTCCTAGTAGAGCCAGTTCTTGTGATTGAAGACAACATCAATGAATTGCCACCTCTACCATGCATGGCTCACACCTGCCCAACATACCAAGATGTAGAGCCAGCACAGAGCTTGGCTGTGTTCATGCAGACACTCATGCACCAATTTCACCTGGGGAACCCTACAGACACCCTCCCTTAGCCAATTCAAGAGTATATTGAGCATGCCAACATCTGCCTACACCCACAGCAGCTAGTGGTTCCCCCACTGACTTCTTATATGCCTATGGCTGTGATGACTTTGGCATTGGTGGTGCGATATGTGCCCCTTCCCCTTGTTGATCCTGCTGAAGCACTTTTCTCAGGATGAGGTTGTGTAGCATGACACATACCATGAATATTGCTGTACATGTCTGTGGTTTTTACTGCAGGGGTCCACCAGATGTATCTAGTTACTGGAACCATGACTTCAGTAGTTCATACACATGCTCTATGAGATTTCTGGTTTGAACATGTGCCTCACTATGGCATTTTCCCTTGGTGTGTATGCATTTCTGATGGATGTCATCAGCCACAGTTCCAGTGCATAGCCTGCATCCCCAAGTAAATACCCCTGTGGGATATTCCCCCTAGCAAACATCTGGTACAGTTGTGAGGTGTGCTACATATGTAAGTCATGGTAACTACCACGGTTGCCAGCACACACATTCAAGATTATTCCCTTGGCATTACACACAACTTGGCAGATGATAGAGTGGTGGCCCTTTCTGTTTATGTAGAGCCTATCCTGTTCCCTGGGTGGTGCCTTAATTTCTATATGTGCGCAATCCATGGCACCCAGTACTTCGGGGTAGTGTGCTACATGGTAGAACCCCTGCATATTTCTGGTCCTATCCTCAGGAGTATGGAGAAAATATATGTGGTCAATGGCATGTTGGAGCATAGCATTCAGGAACTGATGTAGGATCTTTGATGTTGATGCCTATGACATCCCCAGCATGTCCCCTGTTGGTCTCTGAAAGGTACCTGTAGCTAAGATTCTAAGTACTACACATAACTTTGTCTCCACTGGGGTGGATTCCCCTGGGTTGGTCCTGACTCTGAGTTGAGGATGGCAGAAGTCGCAGAGTTCCTGTAGTATGTCCCTATCCACCCTGTAGCACGCTACAATTTCCACATCATGTAGGTTGTGATAAGTTAAATGGGGCCTGAAAACTCTTCTCCGTCTTGGCCTTGGTCTATTGGCAGCAGCAGCAGCAGCAGCATAGACCTCAGCCCATTGAACATACAAATGAATTAAAGCAACAGCCCTTAACATTCTTTCCATGTAGACTCCTTTCTGTGGCTGCATTCCAATAGGTTTTGGAATTTGCAGAAAAAAACAGCATGGACTCTACAAGGTTGCTTTATAGCTTGTTGAACAGCTACACCATATTGAATTGGTTGATTAGCATGCAATTCAGCTGCTTATGCTGTAATTAGTATGCCACAGTGTTTATCTTGTTTGCGTGGTGATGCATGCCTCTTCACGGCACTTACTGAATCTAAAAGTCATTGCTACCGTGTATGCACACACGGTAGATAATGACCATGTAGGATTTATTGAATCCCAGAGGGTGTTTTAAAAGTTTTATTGCATTTAGGATAAAAAAGAATAAAGATAGAAATTATTCACTTAAGTGATTAGTTATAAGCTTTGAAGAAGCTGAGTCAAGTAATTTTTTTTAGAAATATATACCTGTAGAAACCAGATTCAAAGCCACAGAACTTACATAATAAAATGATTAAACGATGCTTTGTTTAACTAGCTTGGAAAAGATGATCCTACTCCTGCTTTCATTTTATTGCTGGAGCTGCCTATTTAAGCATTTTGCTCTATTACTTCAGTAACCAATGAAGGTGTTTACCAGTATGGCACTTTTAGTGTATTCAAATAAAAGTTATGTTTTAGTAGATTATAGTTTTGCTTGATCAAAGAAGAGTTCTTAGAAATTTGGAATTAGTGTGGAATTGTGTTGGAAGACAGTCCACTGACAAATGTGCATTTAAAATGGCAGATACAGAACTATTGCATTTGTTTTTATTTGAGTTAATTATTTTGATTGTTATATAGTTAAAGATTTTGTATAGAAGTTTTTCAGGCTTATCTGGCAGTCATGCATTTTGTCTTTATGTAGACATGCATTCTGATAATACTAACGGTGATATGTTAAGATACTTATATTTTCTATTGAAAATAAATGTACATAACTGTGCTGTGTTATGCTTTGCATGGCAGAGCATTCTTCATTCATGTTGGCTGTTGCCTTCCTTTCTGAAGGAGTCCCTCATGTAATATGAATGAAAGCACTTAACTTTCAATAAAGTATTCTTGTTTTTATGGTCATACTGTGTGCCTTTGATTTAACCGCAACTGGAAGTTTTTTGTTTATGAGTTGTGTTGGCTTCCTGGGTCAGTACTATTGGTATTACTAATGTATGCACATTTGATTATTTTTTTTCAAATGAACTTTTAAGAAATTTTGTTTGAAAGATGATCTGTCTGTTATTACGGCAAAAGCAATAATCATCACATTCTGGACTCATTTTGTGTAACATTTTTTTACTAGGAAAAAGTTTTTAGCTCAGATTCATGAATATCTGCTCATTGCAATTAGCCTGTATGTGCGATGAGCAGCATCGAGCAGGGAGTTTACAAATCAGGAAACAGTAGTGCATGTCGCAGCTGATTACTAATTACCATATAATCTTTGCACTTTATGCTAATGAAGCAAAAATCATGGTAGATTAATTTATAAAGCTATAAAATGAGTGTGAACACATCAGGCTCACTTTTGCTCTGAATTCCAACACAAAGTGAAATACACCCAAAGGGAAACTAAAAATGGTCTGGGGTTGCTGCAGAAATTATAAATCTGTATGTGCGAGAAACTCTCATGCAAGATTCTGCTGCTAGACCCTGGCCTAGAGGATATAGGGTGTTCAGACCACATTTGACATACCATGAACTAACCGCACAAAAATAATAGATCACTACAGAGTGGGCAGGGATACCATAGAACAAATACTGGACATGTGCTGTCCTTACCTGAGGCCCAATAGGAATCATAGAGAACCCATCACAGTGGAGACTAAGGTATATCTAGCATTACATATTCTAGCTACAGGGTCTTTTCAGCAACCCACAGGGACACAGTGGGGGGTTCACTGGCCTGTGCCTCAAAAATACTCCACCAGTTCCTTAATGCAGTGCTTCAGCATATGGGGGAGCTTATCTGGGTTCAAGTACCCTAGTGGAGAGAACTACTACCATGTAAAATGTCTATGCCATAGCTCATTTCTCTGAGGTACTGGGGGTACTGGGGGTCATAGACTACACCCACAATGAAACAAAAGCTGCACCTGGTGAGCTTTTAATGAGGAACATTAATAGAAAAGATTGTCACACCATCAAATCGCAGGTGGTCTGTAACGCACAAGGTATCATTTTTAATGTGTGTGTAGGTCACCCTGGCAGCTTGCACAGCTCCATATATGGCACAACCATGACCTGTACTAAAGGTTTTCTAGGGACAACTTTCTACAAGGACATCTACTGGGGGATCCAGGATATGTACTAGAAGCTAAGCTCATGACTCCCATGAAAAGCCCACATAACCCCACTGAACAAAGTTATAACAATGCATACACACAGATTAGAAATATCATATAGTGTGTATCCCACCTGCTCAAGTCACATTCTGATGTCTAGATACATCTGAAAATACCTTGCAATATGACCCTGCCACATCTGCCAAAATACTGACTGTCTATAGTTGCAGCCAGGTGCCCCAGGACAAGGATTGCAGTTTCCAACACCACAGCTAGTGCCAGCATACACAGATGAGGGATCAAATGAGAAACCTGCAGCTGATGATCATCATAGCAGATGCAAACATACACAATATGCCATGGCACAGGCTAAGAAATAGCAAATAGTATACAGAATCACCATTTAACTTAAAAAAGGAGCAAACACATACAAACAGTAATACTGATGCATGCAAACATACCAGCCATTACTCATGCAATCGCTGGCTACTGTGATCACCAGAAATATGCAAACTCAGCCTATGACATTCTCAGCATCAGTAGTAAAAGTGAGTGATGAACCTATAATGAACAGATAATGCTTACTTTTATTTATATGGTGTAATTAAGTTAAATCTGGTTATGATTATCGATACAGCAATGTCAGAGCAATGACTGATATATGCAGCAAAAATAGGAATAACACAACTATGATACCTTCAAATGAAATACATCTATTTACTAAAATATGTTTTACATCTATTTACTAAAATATGTTTTAAGTTGCCACCCTATGCATCAGGGATAAGCAGCCTCATATCAAATAACCCCACAGAGAGTAGGGCAATGTCAGTATCACCTGCACAGGTAGATAATCAAGCACATCTATACAACCTGATAAAAGAGAATTAATTAAGAGACACAAATGATAAATTGCAATTCTAGAGTACAAACAAAAAACTTATTTGCCAAAACATGCATTGCCCACACACTATGTGCATCAGCCATAAGCGGTCCATAAGGGTTCAGATTAATTTCAACATCATCTGAGCAAGAAAAATTACATAAGTAATACTACCTTACTACCAGTACTACTACAACTATTAACAGTACTGAAGTTAATCAGACTAAACAACACTGGAAATGATTACGTATCCTAATAAAAACATGGCCTGTGACTAAACAAACATTACCTAGCCACTCTGTTTACCACACATAGGAAGCCTTAAATCAGAATTATGCAAAGAGGAGAGCATAGCCATCATCATCATTTGCACAGCGTGTATGTGTGTGTGTGGGGGGGGGGGCAGTTTCAGGAGGGTGAGCTTGAGATAAAAAAAGTGTGTGTGAGTGTTGGAGATGAGATCAGAGCAAGTATGCAATGCCACAGCCAGTATCTCCATATGTAATTAAGCAGTTTTGAAGAATATTTTGTGTGCGTGTGGTATCACGGTCACATGAGATATACAGTGTTTGGGTCTGCAAGAACACAACCAGAGCATTTGTGTTTGCAGTATGGCCTGACATCCTAGACAGGTGTGAGCTGTGCATGGTGGAGGAGCCATTTCATCACTGACCCACTAACAATGTGATCTACCTCTGTCAGGAGTTACACTCTAACTGAACATGAACTATGTTTGCTAGACAACCAGTCTTCATGATTATATCTATAATCATGACCATGTGTACAGCCACATCTTGTTGTGGACACTTTTACCACAGATGTAGCTGTTGAAGTAGTAACCCAGCAGGAGCAGGATCTGGCATGCCCATGGCCACATCAGTTTACATTTGATGAAGTACTGGCTGTTTTGCCTTGTATATGCTGCCCCTCCCCCAGCAGATGTTCCATAATGGACACTGCATGGTCCATTGTGTCATTCATCCTGTCCAAGGAGTCACACACACATGGTCTGCAGTCTTGTACATAGAAATGCACGATCTGCAGATTCTGACTATCTCTTCCAAGGCCTGGAAGAACTTGCATGTGATTCCACAGCAGCCCTACACATGTGTTTGGTGACAAATACTGACACATCCATATCAAGTGAAGGGTAGTAAGCATACCTTCTTTATAGACCTCTACTGACACCCTTGTGTGGTACTTTACCTTCAAAATGCCTATGGGGATATTCTGCTAGCTGTGCAACTGGAGTAGCTACACTACCCTGATCAACAGTATCATCAACCTGAGCACTCCCAGATGGCTCTGTGTCATGAGTATGTGTAGGCATAATGACTATGTGAAGACTGTAGGGGGAGAATGTGAGACCAACTCTGACCTTGACAGACAAAGCATCTGCGAGCCCAGACTGTGCTTGTTCATGACAGTCATCTTCATTAGATGTGAGCTGACGTGGCCATGGTCTAATCCTCTAGCATAGAGTGGATGGAGGGCCACAGTGCTGGTGCCAGCTTCATCTGTGAATACACTAAGAAAACTGAAAAATAAATGAAATACAAAGATGATTACAAAATAATACCTACACTTGAATAAATCAATAAACCAAACAATATAACGGGAGGTGGGGAGTTGCAGGCTGAGCTATTTCTGGGGATCAACTATTTGTTATGCAAGCATTGTTGTTAATCACACCAAACAGTTCTTAAAATATCAGTGCAAGCTGCATAATACCACTGTATGCAACCCCCCCCACACACACACACACAGGTAAAGGAATAAAATGTATGACTACATGAGTGAACAAACTCATTTCATGTACATACAAGAATGTATATACAGCTAACAGACAGACAGAACAGCATAAGCAGAGAACAATTGATTCATGTAACAATAATCTACATTAGCTCTGACAAGTTAGACAAGCCTGAACATCCCAAGGATGTTGCACGAGCACCATGAAATGCAAGTAAGGAATAAATGTAATAACAACAGTTTTATTTCTTCATTTAAAAATCACAATTTTACCAGGTTAGACAGCAGACATTGCAGAAAAAAGGATTCAAAATATAACTTTGAAACAGTACTTGCAAAAGAGATTGCATACCTTGAACATTTTCAGACAGTTATCCTAAAAGTATTGCAAAATTCAACAGATGTTTTGTCAGTAAAACTTTTGTTTGACAGCACTTGGGAAGTCAAGCAGACTTCCTTAGCAGAATGGAAGCTCCACAGCCTAGGCTCTGTTTATATCATGTAGACTTACTACCCCCCCCCCATGCGCATAGAATGCATTAATTAATTCTCAGCTCATTATCCTTCCTGAATCACACCATCTACTTGAAGTACTGGGCAGGTACTATCCAACTATATCAGATCATATGTGGAAGAACAATGTTGGCAGCTAAAGAAGTGGACAGCTATGGTGCTGTCCACCACCGTACTACACATTCCTTAATAACTCCTCCCATGTCTTGCACTCTGTTTGCTTCCAGAAACATAGCTGGTTTAAGCAGCGCACTGGGCCAGTATTATGAACTAGCACCTCCACTCCCTCAACTGTTCAACTGAAGAGCAAAACAAAAAAAAAAAAAACTTCACTGTAATAAGTTGATCACTGCATTGTAAGCAACTGGCATATTACAGTTAGATCACCCCCCTCAAAAAAAAAAAAAGAAAAACAGACATTCCTTGTACTAGTACACTGACCAGGTGGCCAGATGCATAACATGCCCCTCCCCTCCCACCTACCCCAGCCATTTGGGTCTCATTTCTGTTCCCTGTCCCCAACCCTCCTTAAACATGTTTTATTTAAAAAAAATAATCATTTCTTTGTTTAAGTTGTAGCAAACACAAAAGAAGCAAACAGTTGCTACAATTTATATCCTGCCTGGACAGATTGCTACAGCACTCATATTTTAGTTTAAAAAAAGAAAACACACATTTCTTCTTTTTAAACTGTAGCAAACTCCTTGCTACACATGTAAGAAACAGTTGCTACAGTTTATACCCTGCCTGCATGGAGTGCTATGGATCTCATATTTTATATTAAAAAAACATTCTTCTTTTTAGACTGTAGCAAACTACTTGCTACAATATATCAAGTAGTTGCTACAGTTTAGACCACACATGGAGAACTACAGGGTTCAACTTTGACCACAAATCTAACACCGGATTTTAAAAGCTGGTATTATATTAAAGAAGGATCAGGATCAGCTGATCTTGCCACCGGCATTTTGCACCTGGGGCAGTTGCCACTCTTGCCCCATCCTAGATAAGCTGAGGTTTGCATCCAATTTTCAACACTGTCCTAAAATTCCTATTTCACACGTTTAATCTGGTCAAAAAGTAGACTCACACACCACACTCATGGCCAGAAATGTCCTATAAACAAAAATCTCTATTTCTGTCATCAGCTGTTGTGCAACTCTTGGCATCGAACAGCACTCCTAGCCAAACTTACATAGTGATAACTGCTGCGTCCCATCCTATGCCAAAAAAATGATGAGTTTTTGCCTTTGGCCACATTCATATAGTGCTCCTCCAGCAAATATACTTGTCCTCAATGCACAACACAATGTAATTCTGATAGATATGTGAGACAGTCTTTATTATATGTTTAACAGATCCAGGGTTGAAAGTACAAAGTATAGGATGTTTCAATTACCATTACTTTTATGAAGTCTTATACACCCATAGTCCCTTGCTTCATACACTTGTCAAGGTCACTTTGTGTAATTTCTGCTGGCTGGAATGTGACTTCTTCTGTGATGATCTCAGATAATTCTCAATCTAGAAAATGTTGAGCATGACTGGCAGCTGTTTGAATCCAGCATTACATAATTTTCTTTCTCATAACATTTTACCTTGTGAAGTATTGAAGAGATATGTTATGCTATATGCTATCCTGCTGATCCCTTAATTTCTCTACCAGTAACCTACCCTCTGCTTGCTCACTATTTTATACACTGTACTGTAAGCAGCACTACACAGTTGTAATAATGCTAAATATAAGATTCACACACTACACACATAGCCAGAAATGACTTAAGAAAATAAATGTCTATGTCATAGGTTCATACTAGGCTAACTGCCCTTGCGAGCCATTGTAAGCCCCCCAGCCACCTCTTGTGAGACTCAAACCCTGCACCTCCTGTTGGTAAGGCAAACACCTTAACCATTAGGGCATCCTCCCAGGCACTCTTCATTAGCATGATGTTTGGCAAATAGTAGCAAAGGTCACTGCTATTTCCCATCTTAAATTAAAAAAAAAAAACTAAAAAATAATTACACATGTGCTAATTCTTTGCAATCAGTCCCACAAATGAGCTTGCTAGCTGTGCACTTCTGTAAGCAACTGTGGCAAACTGAAAGAATTTTAGTGGTCTCTCTTCCTTGTATATGGTTTACTGGCTTATTATATTCCAGATATGAAGATTCCATTGTAATGCCATCTGTGTACTTCCATATGTAAATGAGTGTGGCATTGTCTCATGTTAGCCTTTCAACTGTGATCCGGTGAGAACTACAAACATAATTGCAGAGTCAAGTGTAGTGGAAATGTTTTGCATGTATGGCTTGTAATTACCTTGCATACTGTACACACATCATGGGCACCTGTGAATAATGCACACAAACACAAGACTTGCATGCAATGATCTGGAGATAAGCAATCAAGAATGCATGAGTGGTACTCTACTTGCTGACATCTGTGACTATCACCCATCACATAACTGTTCTATACACCTTAACGTGACACAGACAGACAGATAAACACACACACACACACACACACACACACACACACACACACACACACACATATATATATATATATATATATATATATATATATATATATATATATATATATAATTCTCTAACACAACATAACACAACAATGTGATTAATGTGATGTATGACTTCTTGCTACAGTATGTTGTGAGTTGTGAACAAAATATTGATCTTACCTGTCTGTCAGACCACATTGTCCACCCCCCTCCCCTTCAAACATGTCATGCAAACTACAGGTATGTGCTGCCTGATTTATTTTATTAATTTATTTTTATTTGTTAACAAGGTAGGTAGGCCGGTCCAAAGATCTGTTCAGCTACAACCCAGGACCATAAGTTTATAGTTTACAATAACAATTAGCAAAATTAAAACAGTACACTTATACATGATTATATACAGAGAAATAAGATTTTGAAATTCATTTATACAGACAGTTCATTTATAAAGGCAAGATGTAAGATTGTTAAAAACAGTTACAGTTAAAATAGTTTTACATATGAGATTTGAGACTTGAGTTGCAGCAATTTTAGCCATTGTCAATAAAACATCTTTAAGCTGAGCCACTAAAAAGTATACAAAAGGATTGTTTTGAATTCTAAAAGAATTTTTGATTCTAGGCTCAGAGATGACACTGTCCAATATGGCGGGTACAATTCTTGAAAAGGTCCTTTCACTGAAAGTTGTTTTGAAGGGTGGTTTATGCTACAAGATGTGATTGAGTTGAGAGTTTCTAAAGGAGTATTTTTGGGTATCTGATGGGAAGGAGTCTTTTTAGAGGTGGGCAGTAAACTTCCTTTAGTATTCTGAATATTACTGAGTTAAGTAGGAAGTTGGATGTCTACCGGGAGCCAATTTACTTTCTGTAACAGAAGGCAGTGGTAAGTAAAGTTACTTGCCAATAAGACAAAGCTACAAATGTTGTATTCTGTAATCTGAAGGTGTTTGGTATTATAGGAAGAGTTGAAGGTAAGTAATAGAAAGGTATATTCTAACTTTAGAATGAGAACATTTTAGCTATGGCCATTCTAGCAACAGGGGTAAGTAGGCAGGAGATTTTTATAACAAGAGCTTTAGTGTGACTTTACTTTTTGTGTAATGATATATGTGTGTGCAGAGAAGGTAAAAGAGCAGTCTACAGTAATTCCTAATTATTTATATTCTGTGACTTCTGGTATGTTATTTTTTATAGGTCTGTTAAAATAAGTTTGGGCACATGGGAAATTTCTGTGGGCAGGAGAATAGCATTCCATTGCTATTTTTATGGATTATTAACAGTTTATTGGTTGTAGCCCAATGGCAGAATTTGTTAAAGAATTGCTCTAGCTGTGCTTGCAGGGTCTTTAGGCATCTGTTGGCTAGGAAAAAGAAAATATCCTCAGCATATATAATCCATTTATTATGTGTTCTCAACATGGATGCCAAGAAATTCTCCTTGAGAGCGAAGCCCAAGGAGTGAATCTTAGCATCCATATTGAGAACATATAATTCAAGGTTATGATTGGTGTACTGATCATAATTCTTTGTACTACATGAAGCTTTTTCTACTCCAAGTACTAGTAATTATAGGGAAAAATGGCAAAGTATTTTCCAGGCTTTCAAAGCCATAAAACACTTAGCAAGCACTGTCAGAAAGGTAGTGTAATGTAGTCCATTATATTTACACTTACCTTTCATACCTTCAACTGTCTAGATTTTTGCAGGGCTTCCAGATTATTGCTTCATATTTTTGGTCTGTTCCTATTAAAAATATGTTGCTTTCAGACAAACCACTGAGGATTAAAGTCAATAAATAATAACATCCATTTGAGTCATAGAGTTCATATATTTCAGGAGTTGGATGCTAATGCTTCCTGTTATTCTAGCAAATGAGTTTGTTTCAGAAGTTCAAGACATGTTACTGGTATGGAAAGCAGGCAGAAAGAAATATTTTATTTCTGCCATTGTCATTTGCTAGTCAGTAAAGACAGATTTTATCACATGGCACTAGATACAACCTTAACAACATAAGTAGGGGGGTGTTTAACATTTGTTAAGGTCAGGTCACGTGCCACTCTGGCACTTAATTAGTTTGTCTTTTTCCAAATATCAGAACATAATCAGCATGGCCTATGCTCTACATTAGATTTAAGGATGGGAGGTCATTGGGGAGGTCACTTGCAATAAGACTTCTCCTGCAGCATTACTGGTTGCTATGGCTCTATAGAGTATTGACTTAGCCATATAGCTGTTGAAATACAGAAATGTCTAACTAGTATGAGTATGTTTAACTATAGTGACAGGTAGAACTGACTTATACAACAAATGTGATGTGTATACTTACACTTAATGGAAACATTTAAACAGGAAGAGAGATTCCCAAAATCTTTCACTTCCTTTTAGGTTAAACATATGTCTCACAACACACTGATGAAGTAATCCCTTCAAATGTGTGTTGTTTGACCCTTGTAATAAGACTTCTCCTGTTTCATGAGTGGTTCTGTAGAGTGTGGACTTAGACAGGCAGTTGTTCAAATCCAATGTTTAATTGCTATGGTTGTATAATAGCAGAATTATAGCTAAGAATTGCATAATCAATAGATGTGATGTTGAATATTTTAACCTCCTTTTAGCAGAGCTATATGAATTCAAACACAACACTGAAGTCATCACTTCAAATACGGAGGAGTAGCACTTACAAGTGTGTGCTTTCTGACATTTTGACTATGATTTATCTTGTGACATGTGCAGTTAAGAGATGGTTGTTTAGGGTGTGGATTTAGATAGGCAGTGTTTAAATCCAGCAATGTCTATCTACTGCAGTTGTTTAACTGGTACTTAAAATAGGTAGGACTGGCTTAATCAAGAGATGTGATGTGAATAATCCAACCCATGAGTTACATTTACATGGTTGAAGGATTTTGATCCCTACACCCCCCTTTTAAAGGAGCTATATGGATTCAAACAGAGACCTGCAGTCATCCCTTCAAGAGTGTGCTTTCTGAAACCTCTTCTTATGACTTGTTACCCAGCAAGCACCTTGTTAGTACATAGTGTTAAAGAGTGTGGATTTCAATAGGTGGGAGATCTAATCTTACAGTGTATAAGTACTGTATTCATATAAGATAATGCAGATAGGACTGACTTATTCAGAAGAGAGTGATATGAATAACTTACAATTGTATAAACAGTCACATGGCTAATGATCTTTGCGCCCTAAAACTACATTTTAAGGGAACCATAAACATTCAAACATATTGCTGATGTATTCCCTTCAAGTGTATGCTTTATGACACATCTGATATGATTTTGTCTGTGGCTTCATTGGTTAATGCACAGTTTTATAGGCTATGAACTTAGATAGGAAGGTGTTTGAGACTAGCAAGATGTAACTACTGGTGTGTAAGTGGATGGTAACTAGTAGGAATAGCTTCTCCAAGAGAACTGATGTTTACAATTCCACTTAGTAGTGGCACTTACAATTGGAGAGAGAAAGGCCAACTTTTTTATTCCCTATTATGGAAGTCATATGCATTCATACACATTGTTGAAGTTCTCTCTTTAAGTGTGTGTTTTTGAACAGCTGAGATATGATTTCATGTGCTGTGTCATCAATTATGTCAAATGTTAACTCATTCCATACCAGTACAGCACTATTGAGTGTGTACCTATAACTCCTAGTGGGTGTGGCTTTAGTCTTTTAAAAAATTAGGTTATCACCTTACAGTTCATGCAAATATTTATATATTTGGAACAATAAGTGCCACTAGAAAACTGTAAATGGCAAACTATTTAGGATAAATTAGTCTTTACATTAGTGGAATTCATTCAGTTCAGTGATGTGAACTGGATTTTATAAGCCAAAATCAAGGCAGTCAATCTTAACTTTGTAGTGTATAAACAGCTTATGATATCTCAGTAGCCATTCAAGCAAGACACACACTGCCAGGAAGATTTTCTTCATACACATCTGGGCTTTCATATTAGGCTGTTCAGTTTTGTCTCTTTTACTTGAATGTTGAGATATTTAGGGAAATATGAAAGTTATTACAATACAAATAATATTCAGTATCTCTTTAGCTGCATTAGACACAGGTCAAATATCAATACAGTTGTGTTTGCCATTATGAATGCTTTAATATGAAAACTTCTGATACCTTGTATGTGTCATGGTTTTCAGAACTGTTAATGCAAATATGAACAAGCAATATTTGATGCATATAGGCATCAGGAGGAGGTAACTGCAGAAAGGCTGGGAGGAGCCCTCAGCTGTACTGAGCTAAGAGGATCTTGCTGTACATTGCATATGTTTTATCCTGTAGTGTGATCCTTTTTTTATTTTGTTTGCAATATAGTGGTAACAGGCAAGAATTGTTTATGAAACAGATCTTGATGTGTGTGACATGCTTCACAGTGGTCACAAAGTGTAATAGGACCTGTGTTATGATAGTTTTTTTTATGGACTTTGAATTGGTGGATGGTCTTCCTCCAACAATTGCTGTACGTTCTTACCAGCATGTGAGTATTGCAATGTATGTATTGCATTTTCTATTGCAGGACGATTAGCACAAAGCACCATAAATAATCAATGGGGACTAGTTATTGTCATTTGTCATTTTATGGCAAAAACCGCTGAGAATTCAATTCCGAAAGCATAGTTTTACTGACCATCATGCAATGCAGGTAGTGGCCAATGCTGGAAAACACCAACATTGTTATATGCCAGTCTATATCTTTTGCATGTTAACTTTAGCAGTTTCCACTGTTCGCTAAAACCTTATGGCGATGTTGCAGCTGTCTGTGGGGTATGTTGCAGGCAGCAATCCAGGTATTCAAATTTGTTGCACAATGCTCAGTTCATTAGATATTTTCCAACATGACATTGTAAATTGTTTAGAAGTATACTTTGTTTCAATATGTTAAATGTGTTTGTGTGGCAGCAGCAACACAGATAATGCGCATCTAAGATGATGCTTACATAGGTTCACATGCTTTCCATTCTAATTACATAATCCTTTGAAACAGTGCATGCTGTAGTTATCCTTACATAACAGTGGTATCAGACACACTTGTCTTGTGATCACTACACCTAGGAGGTAACTGTGTTGAGTGGTCTTGCTATTACACTTTTAGCCATGCCCATAAGCATAGTCTGATATACATACAAATGATAGTTGTTAATGGACTGCCTCTACATGACTTCTGTCTGGCAAGGTTTCCATGTTAGTAAAGTTTTCCCAATATATCACTCGTCTCCAGTGTACATGCATCTCATCTGTTATATTTTACAAATCTGAATTTTTTTTTGTGCACCATAATGTTTTATTTACTTTTTATTCCATGTGATGTTTCTGTTTCTGTGACATAACCTTCTGAATTGCACTACATAAAATGATTTGGATGTGTTCTTCTCTCTCACTTTTACTGTTCACAACAGGTATGTAACTGCAACAAATGTTTCTGTATCCTCTGTCAGTACATGTATGAGCAGGATGTCCAGGAGTTCCTTAATTTTCTCAATTTGTCCACAGATTTATGTATGTGGTTTTATATTACTCCTACATTGTTATTTTGATACATATGACCATGGGAATTTGTAAACTGTTATTACTTGCTTGTCTTTTCAAATAACACATTTTTGCTTCTGTACATTTATTGACTGTGTTGTCTTTCTTAAAGTACTTGACAATGCTAGTGAACTAACCACTTATCCATTAACGCAGTCAATGCAATGCACAGCAGCATCAACTTCTTTGTCCACTTGTCAGGCTTCCCCTTCCTTTTATGCATTTCTAATTGACATATCTGTTGTGCCATGTGCGCATACTCACAGATTTACAGATCTCAGGTTTATTTGTTCCTTTGTGTATATTGTGTACTCAAGCAAGGCCTTACCTCATCATAGCTGCGAGCCTGTATTGTGGGCTCAAGCTGGAGCTACTCATAATGTAGAATACCTTGGATTTTTGCATATTTGATTAGCAAACCTGCTTTGTTCTCACTCAAGGCCAATCATGTTAGCTCTAGTGTGACATATGCAACGTTATCGAATCTATCAAACTGTAAGGGGATTTTAGCTTAGAAGTTCTTCCCATTCTTGTTAAGTGCTTGGAACAAAAAGACTACATCTTCTGTAGACATGCAAGTTGTCATTAATGTCTTGTTCATCTGAAAAACAATATTATTGGACAGAAGGGTTTTCACTGTGCTTATTTCAGAACATTAAAATGTTAAGTGAATTAATTTGCTTAAGGCATATAGGTATGGTGGTGTGATTTAGGCCTGCTTGCCTCCTGGTTCCACATATCTGAGTCTGCTCCAGGATATTATCCTAATA
Source organism: Protopterus annectens (assembly GCF_019279795.1). Classification (NCBI taxonomy): domain Eukaryota; kingdom Metazoa; phylum Chordata; order Ceratodontiformes; family Protopteridae; genus Protopterus; species Protopterus annectens. The sequence continues at coordinate 766,408,678 of NC_056730.1, forward strand.
GGTAGAAAACTATATATATATATATATATATATATATATATATATATATATATATATATATATATATATATATATATATATATATATATATATATATATATATATATATATATATAGTGCCATTGAAATTATTGATTACAGTCTCCTTAGACATTGCTTTTTCTTAATCACTTTTAAATGTTATTAAATCTCTTTCACAGTTTCACATAACACAAATATAGTTTGAAAACACTGTGGAGCCAATCAATTTCCTTAGATGTTTTTATATAGTCTTTGTTCACTTTTTGATATATTCATGAATCAAATACTTTTCTTGTTTAGTAACTTTATGTTGGCTGTTACTGTAAAACTAGAGGAAAATTAAAAATGAAGATTGGACTTCATGTTAATGTTTATCTGAAAGATAATGTTTTAGTATATAGCAGCCCCAATGCTCTACTTTTGTGTCTATAGTACTACATGAAACTAAACAGGATTGAGATAGAAGCTACTGTCAACTATTTTTTATCAAGTACAAGTGTGCTGCTTGTTCAGCAAGTAAGACTTTGACTGTCATCAAAGCACTAGACTTCAGGGTAGGTCTGACGATCTCCTCATCAGCATGCATCAAGTGAGATGGCACTATCTGTTGAACTACTGAGACTGAAAAAAAAACTTAGTATTAACAAGCAAAAAGGGGTGGCCACGGTGGTGCAGCAATTAACGTTGTCACCTCACAGCAAGAGGTTCTCTGGTTCGATCCTCGGCTGGGGTGCCTTCTGTGCGGAGTCTGCATGTCCTCCCTGTGGTCGCGTGGGTTTCCTCCGTGCCTAGGTGTGAGTGTGTACCTTCCGTGGAAGGTTGGGCACCGGGCTGACAACATAACACCATAAAACTCCACTACTAATCATAAGCGGACAGGTGATCCACTGTGGTGACCCCTAACCGGGAAAAGCCGAAAGAAGAAGTATTAACAAGCAAAAAGAAGAAAATAAAAGATACAGATCAAATCTATTAACAATGTCAGAAAGATTTTTTATGATAATATAGTGGTACAAACAAAGCATTTATATAATTTGTAGTAGAATGCAGGAGACTCTGCAGGAAAATTCCAGTGCTACATGAGATTTTAGACTTTGTTGTTGTTGTGCAGTTCAAAAGTGTTTCTACTATGGTACTCTCTCTGGTACACATCATTGCTATTTATTTCAAGTGGGTGAATGCCATTTACTTATCCACAATACACAGGTTTGATACAACAACATTAAGGAAAACTGGTAGGTCTGAGGGGCTGGACTTAGAAGAACTTTGAGGAACATTCTCCAACATAGAAATATCTAAAATTGCTGCCTTTTTTATTGCACCCATCTCTGTTGTATATTGTAGTTTAAAAGCACTGTTTTAAATGTTCTTGAGTAGATAAGAAATAATAGTGAGATTTTAGTTTTGTGACTACACTGATATTAAGATTCTGAAGAAAAAGATAAATGGCAGAGATATTTTACACAGTTTCATTACATGGAAACAGATTTCTGTATTTTATAATATTAAAACAACTCCATGTGTAATTTATTAAAATTGTAATAAAATCTTCCAATTAAACCAACATTGAGATGAGATGTTCTTCCTTGTGCTCTTCATATGAATTTGAAGCTGCCTTCTTCAGTTACAAAAAAAAGCAATATATTTAAAATAGTATGCAAGAGTATGGCATCTAGATCCAAATATGTCATTGTTCCATTGTGCTCAGCCCTTATCAGACCAAACAATGCATACAACACCAATAATGGTATGTATCTGAGCAGGCATTTGTAACAACTAGAGCATCCATAGGGGTTTCTTCACAAAAAAATAATACATGACCTAAGCAACACATCCAACATGGACCCCCTCAAAGCCATATCCCTCTACTCAGACTCCTACAGACTGGTGAGAGACAATCTATGCCTGACCTACAAAACAACCTCTGACCCTGCTCTTATGAGCTTGTTGCATATCCACAAAACAAGTAGCATCAGAATTACCCAAGCTAGAGATATAAACCTCATCTGAAGCATAAACAGGACATGTTGGAGGGACATGTATGTGTCTCAGAGACTACCCCTTCACTGGAACAGGCTTCCCATCAGTTTGAAGAAGAATTATTCCCTATCCCAATTCAAGCATATCTTGGACAAGTGGATGAATTATGAGAAATTACCCCTGGTCTGGTACCTGTGTCTGTAGTAGACAGAGGAAGCCTTAAAATTCTTGATCATCCATGCCCAAGACTACATATACCATGTAAAATAACCCTGTGTTATCCAAACTTGTCAGATACATTTGGGTAGTAGATCTAGGCTTAAAAAGCCCCCTGTGGGGTTGTTAGCTTATTAATCACCTACGAGCTCATTAACCTATTTACTACCTCCATAGTTCTCTACTTTAAATAATCAATAAAGTTCTGGTGTTGGCATATTTTGACTGTGTTGCTGTGTTTTTCCCATGTGTAAGTTTTTCACACTTGTTCATTGAAGAATTGCTTTCATGCAAGTAAGACAAAACACATAAAAAAGTTTCTACTATTACATTGCAATTAAGAACTGCTTTGACTTTACACTCTAATGCAGGTTTGTAACTAGGAGCTTGACAGATGTATTGTTTGTCATCAGAGCTCTCAAAGTAGATGCTCAAAGACACTCTGCATGCAGCACACAAGCAAATGTGATTGTTGGTGTACACTTTAGGTTTTTATGATATGGCACTTGCTTGATATGACATCTAAGCACTTGTGAAGGCATTGCAATTTCTTTTTATCCATATCAACATGTTGTGTGTTGCTTCTCTGGTCACCACTTTGTTACCACCTCTGATAGCACATGTGACAGCAAAGCAATTATTTTGCGAAATGCTATAGGTTATCTCTCCATGATAGTCTTGTTTATGTTTTATTTATTTTTTTGCTTTGAATAATGCATCATTAGTTTCTAGTGTTTGCCAAAACTTTACTTCTGACAATATGCATGAGGACAATATCTTATTAGTAAGGAACATGCTGATAAAACCCTCAGTCTACAGGAATTTTTGACAGTGTTTCAGTCAGCCAGTACTTTTAAAGGCAGTGTTTTTTTCCCATTGGCAAAATGATTTTTGTGGTTTTCCCATGATTATAAACTAAACATGCAGAATGTTTCAGCTCAGTACTAGTATAGCAATAACCCACGCCTGGGTGTGGGTAATGCTAGAATCGTGGTTTGGTCCCGGGTTTGGTCCCGCCTAGGGGACAAAGGAAAAAACAATTTAAAATTTAGCACACCCACAAGTGGGTTATTGCTATTATATTTGACATTATTTTTTCTTAAATAATGGCATAGTATAATGCCTGTTTACTGCCCTTCCGCAGATGTCTATCAGAGTTGTATAAAAACGGAGAAATCAAGATCTCCATGTTAAATGAGTTTAACATATAAACTCATTTAACATAGCGAGACCAAAAAAAAACGAGGAGATCTTGTTCTAGAAAGTTTTTTTGACCTTAGTATAAGTTAAATGGTTTTAACATAAGCAGACAAACTTTAAAAGCGCAACGGAGATCTCCTGAGGGTTTTTGTAGCGTCTCGCATTTAAACCCATTTAACTTATAGCGCAGAATTTTTTAAGCGTTTACTATAGGAAAAAGTCGGGGGGGGACGGGGACCTCATTAGTACTCTTCGATGACAAACGGCACGCTGGCCAATCAGCGTGCACGTTTTGGGGGGGTCATGGTATAATATAATTGTTTCAATTGCTTGCTAACACTTCTCACATCACTTGTGATTATAAAACAATAGTTTTTTCTGCCAACAGGAAGTGTCATATGGCCATCTCGTACTAGATTTAGTTTTATATCTGCTTTTTCTTTTTCCTGATTAAATCATACAAAATCATTATCATCTATGTACTAGCACCTATCATAGACATTTTTGGTAGCAAAAAGCTGTATCTTGCTTCCCCACAGTTCTGTTAAAATGTATGCTGCTTTCTTGTGACCATACACTATAAAGCAAGAATGCATCAGCTCAACTTTGGTGAAAGCAGTTATTGTTGTTTGTTGGCATGTTAGATGTGCTCATGAAAACAACGCAACTGACTTTTGTATCAGAGCAAAGTGTTATATATTACTTTTCTGTGTATTTCCTTTTCAAGCCAGTTAGAGTGCTGTCACTTGGTGTAATTTTTTTCCCTGCAATTTCTGGGTTATGGGCCTAAAGTAATTCTGAAGCAAGCACATGATTGTATTTATTTCTATTCATGAAATATCTATAAATAATGGGGGATTTAATAAAGCTTACACTGAGGTTTTTCACTGTGTCAGCATCATGGCACTATGCCCACATGGCTTTGGGAAAATTTGAATTCAGTAAGTGCCATGTAGAGGTGTGCACCCCAGCGTACACCAGTTAAATACCATGGCCTGCTAATCAGCTATGGTTCCAGTGCAGCCCCAGTAGATGACCCTGTGGGATATCACCCTAGCAAACATCTGCTACAGTTTGGGAGGTGTGCCAGATATGTCAGTCATGGTAAATGTCTGGGTTGCCAGCACATATGTACAAGATGATTCACTTGGCATTACACATGACTTGGCAGTTGATAAGAGTGGTAGCCCTTTTTGTTAATTTAGAACCTCCCCTGTTACCCAGGTGGTGCCTTAATTTATACATGAGTGCAATCTGTGGTACCCAGTACTGCAGGATAGTGTGCTACCTGGTGGAACTGTTGCATTTCTCTGGCCCTCTCCTCAGAACTACAGGGAAAATATATGTGGTCACCGGCATGTTGGAACATAGCATCCAGGAATTGGTGGAAGATCCAGATTATCAAAGCCTGTGACAGCCCCAGTGTGTCCCCTGTTGGTCTCTGAGAGGTACTAGTAACTAATATTCTAAGGGCTACAAATACCTTAGTTTCCACTAGGACGGGTTCCCACGGTTGGCTCTGGCTGTGAGTTGGGTGCAGCAGAGGTTGCAGAGTTCCTGTAGTTTGGCACTTTCCACTCTGTAGCACTGTACAGTTTCTATGTCATGTAGGCTATGATAAGCTAAACATGGGCTGCAAAATCTTCTCCTTCTCAACCTAGACCTATTGGCAGCAGCAATAGCATGCAATAGCATTGGCTTCAGCCTCTAGCACTTACAAATGGATTAAAGCAGAAGCAGCCCCTAGCATTCTGTCTGTGTAGACTTTCTGTCTCTGTACTCCAAAAGTTTTGACATCCACAGGAAAAACCAGCATGAAGTCTACATGGATGCTTTATAGCTTGTTGAATAGCTCCACAGTATTGGATTGGTTAATTAACATACAATTCAACTGCTTATGTTAAAATTTGCATATATGAAACGCAAAGACAGATGTAATCCATTAATAATCTACACCATTAAAAAAGGCAAAAGTGTAGCTAGCCAAACTGATGCTGAGGAGAGTTGTATATGTTTGTAAGACTGCAAAAATGCTTTTTCTTCAGGTACAGAGGAGTACTGAACTTCAGCAGGAATCCTCCCATTTTATCTCCTACATACTGCATATGCCGGAATGTATTTTAGAATAGTGTGAAGCAAAGGTTTTTACAGTTTTATTTGTATGCATTAGTTAGAAATGTATTGATAGCATGGGCCTGTTTGCCAAGCCTTTTCTGATGTGCACATGATTGACAATACACGAAAATGGAAAGCAGTTTGATAAATATGTACTCTGACAACAGGCAGGATGCAAAACAAGAGGAGCAAGAAGAGCAACATATCCTTGTTTGTGCCATAACAGTAAATCAGCTTTGCTCCCCACAAAAGAACAGTCAGTTCTTGTTTCTGCCATAACAGTAACTCATCCTTGCTCCCGCTACCACAAAAGAACAGACAAATGACCCATTCTGCTAACAAAACCTCTTTGAAATGCTATAAGTGCTATCAAAGAACCTGTTCCTGACACGTGTACATATTTATCATACTGCAATCCATTTTCGTGTATTGTCAATCATGTGCACATCAGAAAAGGCACATCAGTGTTTCACATCTCTAGCCTGTTTTATTTTTCTCCAGTAGGTAATACTGACTGGATACCCTTTCTGTTTTATCTGGAAAACAGTTATTTTGTAATTATATGATACTTCTTATTATATACTATATACTTCTTATTATTTATTATTATAATATTATTATATAATATTCGTATTATACTTCTGTTGTCTTTTAGGGTGCCTACAAGTATGTCACTCAGATCTGTCAATCCACAGATACCCCCTCCCCTTTCACTGATGCTGAAAATCAAGTCATAGTTGATGAGTTTCAGCAACATGGTGCCTTTCTCCTGAAAAAGGGATGGGGAGATATGGCCTGTAGTATGCAAATATGGCAGCAGATTGTTCATGATGTCAGTGCCATGGCTGGTCACAGCAGAACATATGAACAGGTGCTCCACAGGGCCACTGACATGATAACATCTGTAAGGAGGTGATCAGCTGAAGTATTCCATGACCAAATGGTTAGTGGGGGAGGGCCTGCTAGGGAACCACCACTAACCCCCAATGAAGAGTTTTTGGTCAGTCTGAGAGATCCAGACATTTCCTAGGAGAGTGCAGTACAGCATGTTCTGGATGTGTGCGCAGCACCTTCTGAGACACAAGCATGTCCTAGAAGGAGCTTCCAGGTAAGTTTTGAAATTTCAGCAATTGAATACTGTTGTATAGTAAAACAATTGAAGTGAATAAGTTAATTCTGTATCAAGGTGTCTTGTTTTGGGGGGAGAAATGAAGATTACTGCAGTAACAAGCTTAGTTTGGAGCTATCAGACACATTATTGTACAAAGTACTGTTAATGCACATATACAGGGGTAAATGTATTACCCCCTGTGTTACTGTTAATTGTGATGATGTTGCCTTTACCTCTTGCTTATCTTCATCTGGAGTAGAGTGCAGTACATCTTCTGCAGATGGAAAGCCAAATATTTTTATGTCAGCTCAGTAGTGCTGAGCAATTGAAATAAATATTGAAAGTTGTGATTTTGTTCTCATGCCTGTTGTGTGTATTGCTGTACTGTCTGTAATAGTGGCAGTACTGTTAGCAAATACTGCACTATAGTAGTGCAGGTAATAATCTATTCCTGTGTTTTGTGCTTCTTATCATAGGTGATCATGACAGTGGGAGTGTGAGCCCTCTGCCACTTGATGTCAGTAGATCCGCAGATTCTGATGATGGTGTCCAAACTGTGGCACAGTCGGGGTGGGGTGCAGTGGTTGAATCTGACACAGAGTTTGACATACAGCCATCCTCTGAATTTCCATCAGACACAGCCAGTAGGCCTACACCTACCCAGTCTACTGAGCCCAGAAATATTGGATAGGTTGAAGGTGAGAACATATCAGGGAAGTGTGGCTACTGCGGCTTCAGTGCCTGTTGATTCTGTCCATAGCCAAAGAGTGGGCAAGGTGACACACAAGAGGATCGATAGGGATGCTTGGAGGGTTTTTTTTGTCCCTCCTCCCCCTGGTACAGGTGTCACCTCCTGTGCCACTCAATGTATGTTTAATGCCATCATGGAGGCACAGGCTCATTCCCATACATGCTTCAGACAAATGCTCAGGATTGTGGATGTGGCACAGTCTGACATACATGACTGACTCCACCATGTTGCAGATTCACTGGATTGGATGTATGACACATTGGAGGGAGGGGTAACTGTGATGGACTGTGGGGTGGCTGTCATGGAATGAGTAGTGTCTGTGATGGAACATCTGCTGGGAAGGGAATGACATCTTCGTGGGTGTAGGTCAGCCACATCATCTTCTGTCATCCAATGTGCCGGTAACCAGTCATGCTCCCATAGTGGCAGTAGTTCTATTGCTCCATCAGTGAATCTGCTGTCCACACCCAGACATGGCAGGCCATGGGTTCATGGTCCTGGGCTTCCCTGTATAGGGAGCTCAACCAGCAGACATCAGTCACATGCAGGTAGCAGCACTGCATCTGACCATGGGCATAGACATGCCAGTGCAACTCCTGGCAGACCCAGTTCTTGAGGTCAGGGATGCCACCTCTATCACACATTACTCACACCTGTCCGATAGACCAAGACATAGAGCTAGCACAGAGCTTGGCTATGTTCATGCAGACACTCAGACACCAATTTCACATGGAGGTCTCTTACAGACACACACACAACAGTTACTCAGGTTGTGTCACAGGCCATTTGTTGTTTTAGTCCAATGTCTGCCTTCCTCTCCTTTCTATTCACACACACTCACTGACCATCAATGTCAGCTTAGGCTTCCTACCCCCCCCCCACAACACCCTGTGCAAGTGATAATAACTGTGCCATATCCCTGTTTTCTATCTTTTGGATTCAGTGATACAGAAGCTGTGTCTGATGCTCATGGTGCATAGCTAACTTAGTGCTTAGTATAGCTGCATTTGTGTTGTTGAACTGGTCATTGTACCTTTGACTTATATTGGCCTTTGAAAGTTAGACAGTTGATGACATCAACATTTCACAATGTTATAGTGAATGCTCATGTATGGGTGCTGATATCAGAAACTGCAATGTGTATCATTACTTTATATCTTCGCTTTTTAATATTCTTTCAGGACAAATGTATGGTGCACATCTTAAGTCACTCCATCATATTCAGATCTTTGGATTGTATGACAGCACTGTAGTTAAACCTCATTAGAACAGAAATACAGTATAATGCTCTCTTTTTCATGTACCTCTACAGACACATGCAGCAGCTGGAGAGACCAGAGGGCTTTCTCAGGAAGATAACACAGGGTCTGCAAACCATGCCATGATGTATGTGGATAGATTACTAGATTAAAAGCCATGTCACTGCCATCTGTCTGGTATAGGATGAGGTGACATCTGCCTGTCCTCCAGGCCAGTGTCTGACCATGACCTGGTGGGATGACCGCATATCGAGACATCTGATAAGCTGATGACATCAGTAGTGTCCATTGAGAATATGGTAATAACAGTGCCCACATGCTGCAGTAGAAGTCATTGTGTAATGTCAAGCAAGACTTCACACAAATGACTGCAGGGAAAATAGAACCCCTATCTAAGTACACAGACTACAGAACATAGTATGTAACATACACACCATGGCACAAGTCTTACTTTTGCAAGACTGCAGCTGAACGTAGTACATGACATCAGCAGCCCATGTGTGTGACAAGATGTTAGCAGGCCTGCATAGGTTTATAGCTTCATAGATTCATATGAGGCTATTACCATAATGGCCCAAGGTTCATAGGAGGTTAATAGGCTAATGGCCCTTAGGACCTTGTCAAGCCTATCCAACTTGTACCATTGTTCCCTTATAGAAAAAGATATGTAGTCCATATTTGTGAATCCATGATCAGCACTGGTCCCTGTCTAAGAGTGAAATAGGTGAAACCCCCAGGGTAAATCTTCATTTTCCGATCCAATTGTCCCAGTTACATTTAAATAGGGTCATTTAGGAGCTCAGTTTCATGTGAATTGTGAGTTTGTTCCATAGGAGTGGCAATCTCTGGGAGACATATCTGTCTCTCCAGCATGTCCTGTTGATGTCGCAGGCTAGGTTAAGCATACCTCCTAACTGGCCAGATTTTCACAGAATGTCCAGATTTTTGTCTCACATTTTTGGACTGTTTCTCATAAAATTGTGATTTATCTGGCAAATTATTGGGGACTGAATTCAGAAAATAATGGTAGACATTTGAGTATCAGACTTAATATTCTTCAGAAAATTCATGCTAATGCAAAACCTGTTAGTCTATCCACTTTCTAAGTTTGTAGGAGAAATATTTAAAAAGTGTCCCTATTGTTTGCCTTCATCCCCCCATTATTTGTGGCTTTGTCCAGACTTCTTGCTCTAAGAGGTTAGAAGGTATGGATTAAGGTCCCTAGAGTGAGTGAGTCTTGTCTCATGTGATTTGAAGAGGTGCAGCATTTCCATTAAGGCAGGGTTCAAGACTGCTCTGTAGGCTAGCCACAAGTCACCTCTTAGCAGTCTATATGATACAGAGTACAGTGACAGGGCCTTCAGTCTGTCCACGTAGGTAATGTGTTGGAAGTCCCTGGGTTTTCTTAGTGAGAAACCTCTGAGGTGTCTCCAGCTGCTGCAGGTGTATGGTGATGTACATGCAAAAGGGAGCATTGTACTCTATTACTGGTCTGGTGAGGGACGAGTACAGTGGAGTTATATCATCCTTAGTCTTAGATGCTATGCCTACACTTATGAGGTATGCAATGTAAAGGGCGCTCATTACCATTGTGGACACATGGAGATAAAAGGTGAGGTTGCCATCAACCTACATTCTCAAATCTCACCGATGGATTAGAACATAGGGGGTAATATTAATAGTGTAATTTACACAGACTTCTCCTCTGCCAAAAGGGATAATAATGCATTATTTTTGGTTAACTGTAAGTCTGTGGCTTTGGCAACAATCATTTATGTATGTAAGCACATTTTGTAGTATGTTGACATTGTTTGGGGGAATTCAGTGATTGCTCCCAGTTAGCAGTCATCAGTTAATTGTTGAGCAACAGGCCATCTTTTTCTGCCTAATTTTCTGAGGAATATATTCCAAACAGTAGGGGGCCTAGCACAGACCACTGTGGGACACCACTGGTAATAGTTCTGCTGATAGAGGTGGAATCCCCACCTATGACTATATGCATTCTGTTCGTGAGACATTTGGCTACTCATCTAATCATGTATGGGTTAATCCCCAGTTAGGTGAGTTCTGCAATGATGCATCAGTGGAGGATTGTTTCAAAGTCCTTGGGGAAGTTAAAATAGGCAGTGTGTACTGATATGCCTTCATCCAGAGCTTTGGTGACACACTTGAAGAATTCCACTAGGTTTAATAGACATGATCTGCCCTTGATGAAGCCACGCTATGTCAGGTGATGAGTTTAAAGGTCACCAATATCCTTGTTGATGAGGTCCAGGATGATTCTCTCCATGACCTTACAGACAAGGCTGGCCAGGCTTATAGGTGTATGGTTCCCTGGGTTGTTTGAGGGATCCCCCTCTGTGCAACGATATTATAGTTGCTGTTTTCCCCTCTGCTGAGACAAAGCCAGTACTTAGTCTGTGGTTGACTAGAGTACCCATTGGTTCTACTAACTCTTGCTTTAGACTATTTAATAAGCAGCCTGGGATGTTATCTGAGCCCATAAAGGCTGTGTTTTTGGCATTGCCAAGTGCAGTTATGACCGGTTATTCAGAGATAATAGGTAAAGAACTGTTCACAAGTATGCTGTGTGGTATGATCGGTGGAGGCAGATATGTGAAATTGTTGCTAGACCTGTCAGCTAACAGGTTGGCTATGTTCTCAGGTTCAGTATGAGTGGTACCATCTATTCTGAATTTGTTGCAAACCTGGACCTTCCCTTTTACATTACAGACATAGCTAAAGAATGACTTGTGATTATCCTTTGCAATGGATGCTAATCTCGTTTTATAATTAGCTTTAGCGGACTTTACAAGATGTATAATTAGCTTGTTAGAGCTATGGAGGGTGTTCTGCTAAAACTGTTCCCTCTTATTCCTGGACATCAGTTTCTTTATCATGCTGTATAGTCTATTTATGCATGATGTTCACCAGGGTGGCTTTTTTTGTGAACAAGTTTTGATCCATTCTGCCACAACTAAGTCTATACACTTATAAATGTGTTTATACAAGGCATTTATTGTATAACTCCATATAGGAGTCTTTGCTGTCAGTGGTGGCAGTAGGTATGAAACTTATATGCCATCACTTAGGAGGTTATAATTTGCTTTGCAGAGATTTTTTCTACATTTTGGATCCTTGGGGGGGGGGGGGTCAGGTACAATTGTCACATGGAACTTGACTGATTTATGGTCAGATCTTACCAGGGAGGATCTCACACATGGGGTGGTTTAGCGATGTCTCATGTTGGTGAGTCCTAGTTCTGGGACTTTCAAGCCCCTTGTGGGAGTGTAGACTAATTGTTCCTGAGCAGATATCTTAGGGTGAGCATGTTTGAGCTCATATATGTATCCCAGTTGATGTAAGGATAGTTAAAGTTACCCATGCCTAGGGTATTTGGCTGTATTGTGAGTGACTTAAGTAGGTCCAGGAAAGCACTTTGTTGTCTTAATGGTTCATGTTGGTAGACCTGTATATAACAATGATGTGGAGGGGAGTTTCACCTACAGTTAGCTGGACATGTAGTAACTCTAGGGAGTCATGCTGCTGAACCAGTCTGGAACTGTACTTGTCTTATGAAGATGGATACACCTCCTCCTTTGGTCCTTTCACTTTCATTTTTGGGCTGAATGTGTGGAAGGCATTATAACCTTTCATGGCCAGAATACTCTCTGTGGCCCTAAACCATGTCTCTGTTACTGCACAAACATCTACATTTTCCCAAGTAACAAGTGCCTCCATTGAGTATAGCTTCTGATTTAGACTCCAAGCATTAAGCAGTATAATCCAGAGTTTGTCTTTTGAGGATGTTTTTACATCTGGAAATTGGTTTTCATGACATTGCCTAAAAAGTCACTATGAAGGCAGCAAGTACCTTGGCCAGTAACTAAAAGACATGAGGTGACAGATGAAGACCATTCCTGGCAAAGCAGCATTGTCTGTCAACCATATCATCCCAGCCTGAAAACTACTGGATCCCACTGGAGTGATACCAGTAGCTATGCCAATTGTTGAAGTCGATAATTCTTTTGTTTGTATTGAGGCATCATCCTGGGTGAAAGTAGAATGCTGCTTAGGGCTATAGACATACCTGTCTGGGACATATAATCTGAGAAGTCAGTCATATATATCTTCATATAATCCAGTGAGGTATGTCTCAAGTCATTTGTTCCAACATGGAGTACAACAGAGGTGAGACTGTAGTTGTTGTTGAGAGACTTGAGTGCATGAGGGACTTTGTGGATCCTGGCACGTGACAGACAGCTGACTGTGACATTCTCCTTGTAAAACCTGGTGAGGGGGACATCTGTGTGTCTCACTATGGATTCACCTATGTCCAAGACATTGGTTTTGAGGTGCTTTACCTCAAGGGCTTAATGGGTGAGCTACAGATATGTTTGATTTTATGTGTAGTGGGTTCCGTTGGTACTGTCATGTGTGCAGAAGGTTTGCATTTGCAAGGTCTATGCTCTTTCATTAAGCTTCTAATGAGTACCTTTGCATATGCTGGTTTATGTGTTGTGCACTTGTTTTTGTTTTTTGAGGAGGTGAAGTGTATGTGTGTGCTGAAAACCTGTTTGATATCTGGTTTGTTGTTACCTGAGAGAGAAATAATTTATTCAAATTCATTGTATACTTGAATCTCTCACATATTGTAATGGTAAGGAGTACATGGTTATCAGTAAACATGAGGCAATAGAAACTTAGCTGTGTAAAAACACAAGTACCCTTATCAATCATGCTTAGATGGTCATTGTTAGCAGAAAGATTTTGTGAACAGCAACAACTGGACCTGTCTATGAGGGACATAGTTGCCATGCCATATGCTAAAATAGGCTTGCACTGCATGTGAAGCAGTGCTACTCAATGACCAAGTTCAATTGCAACCTTGACTACTGGTTGGGTGATTGTACAGTCGCCTCTGTCCTGGCACCTATGTCCCTCCTGGACAGGGCCAGCTGGTGTTGCTCACAAATACGATCTGCTAAAAACAACCATCCAACTATGCTAAATAAGTGTAATTGTGTTTTTACACAGTTAGTCTTCTACATACCCAGTGCTATTAGGCTATAAGCCTCATATGAACCTATGAAGCTATGTGTCTATGTAGGCCTCACAACTTGTTGTCCTCCACATGATCTGCTGATGTCATCTACTATAAGTTCACCTGCAGTCTTGTGTAAATGAGCCTTGTGCCATGGCACTTGCATTAAGTACTGTGGTCTGTAGTCTGTGTACTTAGATTAGTAGGGGTTCTGCTCTCACTGCAGTCAAGTGTGTGTGTCTAAACTGAAGAGCAGAAGTGTGTATCCCACACTTACTTCTCCAATTACATAGATATTGGATTAATTTTGATACTTGCACATGCCTACTCCATTTCATGAAGCCCCCTAACCTCTTGTCTCCCACATGGCCTGATGATGTCATCTACTATAAGTTCACCTGCACTCCTATATAAATCAGACTTGTGTTCTGGTGCTGGCATTAAGTACTGTGTTATGTAGCCTGTGTGTTTAGATAGACAGGAGTTATGTTCTCCCTACAGTAACTTGGTGTGTGTATCTAAAGAGACGGGTAGAAGTGTATATCCCACAGTTACTTTGCCAATGGCATGGATTGCCATTATTTTGATACTTGCACATGCCTACACATTCGTTTCATGCAGGCCTCCCAACCTCTTGTTTCCCACATGATCTGATGATGTCATCTGACCTAAGTTCAACTGCATTTGTGTATAAGTTAGACTTGTGCTGTGGTGCTTGTGTTATGTACTGTGTTCTGTAGTCTATGTACTTAGGTATGTAGGGTTCTATTCTTACTGTAGTCAACTGTGTGTGTGTGTGTGTGTGTGTGTGTGTGTGTGTGTGTGTGTGTGTGTGTGTGTGTGTGTGTGTCAGAGCTGTTGCTTGACATTTACAGAGAGCATTTTACCCAGATTGTGAAACACTGTCATCACCATATTCTCCTCACCAGACACTGCTGATGTCATCAGCTATAAAGTGTTGTCTGACACACTCCAAGTTACACTTGAGCTGTGGGGTTTGTGTTAAATTCTGGGTTTTGAAGTCTGTGTACTTAGATATGTATGGGGTTCTATTCTCATTGCATTTAACTTGGTGTGTGTGAGCTGATGCTTGACATTACCTAGAGCATTTTACACCAGCATGTGGGACACTGTCATCTTGTCCTCAACAGACACTTCTCATGTCATCAGCTATATTATATTTTTGGATATGCAGTACTCCCACCAGGGCAGGGTCAGAGACTGGCATGGGACCCTGGCAGAAGTCACATCATCCTATACAATAATGTTTACAGTGACATGGCTTTTAAGCTGTCCAATACATCATGCATGGTGTGAAGGCCCTGTGTTATCTTGCTGACAAAGCCCTGTGGTCTCTCCATGTGTCTGGTGAGGTACATGTAAAAAGAATCATTATACTCTATTAGAGCTGTAATGAGGTTTGACTACAGTACTGTCATACAATCCTAAGATGTAAATGAAAAGGCACAGCAAACTTTATAAGACAAAAAGACAAGTCCCAGACACAGCAGCTTCCACACTGAGGTTTAATAAATTCAACAAAACTATCACTTAAAGCACTTTTCATCTGCTATCAATGCAGACTTCATCAGAAGTGATAAAGTCAAGTTGCTAGAATATTCAATGTTACAGAAATATTTTTTACTGGAGGAACAAATCTGTAAAGATTCCTGGTCCTTCCTAGCTAAAATAAATACCATAGATTATGCTGAAAATAAAAATTTTTTGACAATCGATGTCAAAGATTTATATACTTGTATTCCTCACCAAATATGCACAGAATGGGTAGCGTTTATGATGTTAAAGCATAACGCTCCAAACGGGGACGTCTCTTTAGTGATGGAGCTTTTAGATCTAGTTTTGAGTAATAATTTCTTCCTATTTAACAATCAATTCTACCTACAAAAAGAGGGGTTAGCAATGGGCTCCCCTTGTGGAGCCAGTGTGGCCAATTTGGTCATGGCCTACTGGGAGTCCGAATTTGTATTTAAAAATGCTCATATTTCCAACATGCTAGCTTACTATACCAGATTTTTGGACAACATATTCATTCTATTAAAAGGTGATGAAAAAATGGGTGCAGATTTGTTAGAAACTTTTAATAATACAACAAATTTTTTACAGTTTACTTCTAATTTTAGTGTGGACTCTATAGCCTATTTGGACACCTGGCTTACTAAGAATAGAGCATTGAATTGTTATACAGCTAAAATATTTAGAAAAAAAGACCTATTTAAACACATTTCTGCATTTCACTAGCTGTCACCCTTTTTATCAAAAGAGAGCAATTATTAAGGGACAGCTGGTTAGGGCTTCACGCATAATTTCCATCGATGGTGACTTTTATGATTAATGTTTGTTTTTGAAAAAACTGTTTCTGCACCGTGGGTACCCTGAGTCTTTGTTAGAAGCCCTTATTGATGAAGTTACTATCAAGAGAGAAAACCTAGTGTTTAAGCCGATACTGGCTCCTAAGACCCCAGAACAGGTTAGAGTATTAAATTTTGAAACCATGGAATTGTTTCAACAAGCTTTAACAAAGTCACATAGGAAACAATCACCTGGTAGTGGCTTTATAACCACCTTTTGTACACATAGCCCCTTCTGTGTAAAAATAATAAAGAAAAACTGGAACATTTTTAGATGTAACCAGATTTTATTTGACAAGTTTGGGGATTCACCTAACATAGTGTACAAACGGGGTAGGAATTTAAAAGATCTATTAGAAAAACAGTCCTATAACCCTCTCAGGGTAGGAAGGATGTCTAAATGTGAAAATTGTAATTTTTGTAAATTTATTGACATTACAAATTCCTTCTCGATACACGGCCAGAAATATAGACTGAAGGAAAGGTTTGATTGCAACTCTAGAGGTATAGTTTATTTAGCTATATGTATGCATTGACCTGCATTTTATGTAGGGAAAATGGAGCGTAGACTCCGAGACAGGGTGTATGAGCACTTGTATGCAATTAGTTGTAACAAGCTTGATAATGCTTTGGCTAAACATATTCATTTGAACTCAGATCACAAGTTTAAAGTTTTGGTAATAGACAAAGCTGGGAGGAATAATAGAGGTGGCCCTGTAGCATTCAAACTTGAAGAGTTAGAACTTATATGGCAAATTAAACTTGACACAAGTAGTGTTCCAGGTTTGAATGAAAACAATTCCATCAGTAGTGTTCTAAAATTGAAGTTTACAGAGGTAAAGGAACCACTTGTAGTTGTTTTATTATTGAAAGTCTTTTTATGTTTTGTGCCCTTCCCTCTCTTTTTTCTTATTTTTATATTTTACTTAATATATTAAGTTAATTTGCCTTGCTTTTATGTGTTTATATGATCTTGCTTTTTAAAAGTAACTATAAGTAATGCATTTTGTATTTAGATTCATTTGTATTCATTTTTATGATAGTGTACCTTTAAATAGTTAAATACTTAATTGTCTTGTGGTGGTTAGTGTCTGCAACTATTTACATGTTCTAGCAACTTGATTTTATCACTTCTGATGAAGTCTGCATTGATAGCAGATGAAAAGCGCTTTAAGTGATAGCTGTGTTGATTTTATTAAACCTCAGTGTGGAAGCTGCTGCGTCTGGGACTTGTCTTCTTTGTCTTATACAATCCTAAGATGTCAGTACGATGGGATGTCATATGATGTGCACGACATAGATTTTCAATAGTAGTATGGACACTTGGTGGTCACAGTTCATATTGCTATCTAAATGTGATCCCAGTGCTAGCATCACTGAGTTTCTGCACAGCAGGACTGTTGTCAATGCTGAGATTAACATGGAACTCCACTTTCAGATTGACAACATTACAAATACACACTTCTGCATTTATTTGTAGATTATGTGCCTGTGTCACCATTCAGCTGTGTGTGTTCACTCCTTCTGTACTATGCTATCATCATTGGTGGACTCAGTGATTGCACACAATATGCAAAAATCAGAAACAAAAACAGTTCAAACAGTGAAGGACCAAGCACAGATCCCTGGGTTTTGCCAATAGTGACAGCTCTACTGGAATAGGTTGATTTACCAACTGTTACATGATGTGTTCTATCAGTGAGCCAACTGTTTATGCATCACCTTTTAATCCCCATCTTAGGGGATTTCTCAATTATACCTGTGTGTGTGATTGCCTAGGCCAGATCACAATAGGCAACATGCACTGTCTTAACTTCCACCAGGCCTATCATATGGATCCAATGTGCTGTAACAACATCACAGATCACCTATGGCATGACCCAGTACATGCAACTTCCTGATACGGTGCAATACACATTTCAACACACCCTCCACATGGCCTATCTTCCCATACAAGGATATACATTAACATGCATCCACCTGCATTGTCTTCATGGACCTTTTCTACATGTATACTAGTAATATTCCAGGTGTATGCAACATACCTGTGTGAGTTGTTACTGCTACATCAGGTCTGTTACATCTGATAGATGTCCCCAAGAGATCATTGAGGGCATGCATGATGACAACAGCATCATCTTGTGGAACTTGAACAGGTGAAAGCATATGATAAAAAGTCACACTGTGGTATTTATTCAACACTGTCACATGTGGCCATAAACAGCTATATCACCAAATGGTTCGACCAGTATATGACATATGTGGCATCTCACTATGTTGAAATGTGTAATGTGGCATATATCTCAGGTCCATTGATTAGATCAGGTCAGTACATCAGGGGTGTCTGCTAGTCCCTTGTCTGCCCCTTAGTTGTTATGGACATTGCATATGATATACACATGCTGTGTCAAAACAGCTGCCTGAAGGACTACAGCTTGTGGACAATCACTGACTTCATCTGTGAAATTAGTATAATGCACACAGTATGAACACATACCAGAGACTGCTACCACAACCATGATAAGACCTGCATTGATGAGACACATGGAGGGATGTGCTGCATCAGGAAACAGACTCAAGAATAATGTAGACATCACACCCTGTAATCAGACCAATAGGTATGTGACCTGTGTCCTGGGGTAGTGGGTAAGTAGTACATCCACCATCATGTGGACACAGTGCTGACTACTCCCTTGACTGTAACATCAGTACTGGGTATGTGAAGGACATGCACAACATAAGCATACTAACATCATGGCTCCCTGCCTTCATCACACCAATAACCGAGTACAATGCACCCTTCTTCATGTACCTCCCTATAGATGTTCCAGTGATGTGTAACCAAAGTGCACCAACTTTGTCACAGCGCACTGTCACACAGCTTATTGACCATACCTAGGTATTCTTTCTGTGGAATATATATGACTGTTTGATGGTGTGGGAAAACAATCAAGTTGTTACACCAGATGCATGTGTGATACCTGTTCACCTTATTTTCACATTGCATACATAGGTGTTTGACAGCAATAATGGCTTGTATATTATTTGAGACTAAATTGTGCCATTGATATATGCCATGCACACAAGGCAACTAGCCTCTAGTGCCTATACTGTCACATACAGGTATAGCAGTTTCCCTCCTAACACTTCCTGCAGATATTACAGTACCAGGACAGTGTGAGTGGTTCCCCTCATAGAGTGTGGATGTACAATACTAGATGTACAATGTGTGTGAGTTCAGGGTCATCTGTTATCACTCCACATCGTGTATGGTATGTCAGAGGCATGGGATTAGTGGTGGTATTATTCAGATATTGTCCATGATTGTACCTGTTTTTTATAATGTTTGCCATGATCCTTTACCTGTGGCCACCATGCTGGAGACCTCTGCTGAGAGTACACTCATATTTAGGTATATCAGTTTGCACAGCTTCCCAATATGCACCCTACCTCAGTTGCATGTCAGATGCCTGATAGATGTCCTCTGCATTATTCATGTGAGGATGCTTATTTCACTCACACATCCTCTCCATTATGTCACCTTGTGTGACAAGCACTTAACCGTTACTAATAAAGTTTGGCATTTATTTGCAACTCCTTTTGTCTCACCTGATTTGGAGCTGTGAGCTGTTGTGGTTTGAAGGTTCTTATGTCACCTTGTGTGTCAGTCACAGACAACACATTTTCACTGTACAGTCCATACTGTACCATATAGATATGTTGTAGGTGTTACTGTTACAACTATTTTCCATTGACATATCTTCCTCTGTTGTATATGCGGGAATATCACCTGTATTCTTTCCCTGTGTTCATGCCTACAATTCATCTGTGTGCCCCTATTCAATAGATACACTTTCTCTAAGTGATCATTTTACATGGCAGTCCCATGTCCTGTTACAGATCATTAACACAACTTCAGTACAGTATGCTAGGGATGGGATATCACAATACTCTGCACTATAGGTATACTGTCCTGTACTGTGTTTGGACCATATACTTGACATCATACCTCTCAAATGACCAGATATTCTCAGGATGTCCAGATGTTTTCCTTATCGAATATGTGGTTTTCTGCCATATCACTGGGATGATCTCTGGACTGCTGTGACTCAGCATTACAGACATTTGTGTGCATACCTCTCAACTGTCCTGATCTTTGCAGAATGTCCAGTTTTTGTCTCATATTTGTGATCTTTACCTAATAACATGTTTTCCTGGAAAATCATCTGAATGTCATTGCAGAGTACAGTCTAAATGATGACTGACATTTGAGTTTCAAAAGTCATGCTCTTCAGAAAGTTCATGCTAATGTACAATCTATATATTCTATCCAAAACAAAACAGGAACCCAACAGTAGCCAGCAGAAAAAGCTATTAATCCCAAAAGACACTTTCTTTTAACATAAAGTCAATTTAATAAAATGTTTATTTATTTAATTTTTATTAAGTGTCTTTTGGGATTAATATCTTTTTCTGCTGGCTACTGTTGGGTTCCTGTTTTGTTTTGGATTGTTAATTTCTTTCACCCAGTTTATTTGTTTAATCTATATATTCTATCAACTTTATAAGTGCGGACGTGGAATATTAACAATCTGTCCCTATTTCTGACACTTTGTTCCCCCATTTTTATGGCTTTGTCCACATTTCTTTGTTCTAAAAGGGTGAGAGTATTACATTTGAACACATTCCCATGTGACTTCTATTGCCATATATGTCCCTATTACTGGTTATTTCTCCTCTCATTAAGTTGGCCTCAGAATGACAGCAATTTGTACAGCCGTACCTCTCAAATGTACAGATTGTTTTCAGAATGTCCAGATTTTACTTCATAATTCCCTCTATTTCTCATACAGTTGTGGATTTCTGACAAATCATTGTTAAAGTATTGAGGGCTGAAGTCAGAAAATAGTGGCAGACATTTGGGTCTCAGACTTCATAACCTTCTAACAAATCATAGAATGACATGTTTTGCATTCCCATCAACTAAGTTTGTAAGAGCAATATTTAATAAGTGTGTCCCTAGCATACCTCTCAACTGTCCAGGATTTCATAGAATGTCCAGCTTTTTGCCTCTTACTTTTGGCCTGTTCCGCATAAACTTTATGGTTTTCTGATACATCACTAGTATGATCTGAGGATTAAAGTGACTAAATATTGACATGCCTTTGAGTTGCAGACGTCATGTCCTTCAGACAATGCATGCTAACACAAATTATTTTATTCTAGCAACATTCTAAGTTTATAAGTGCAATATTTAAAATGCGTCCCTATATTTGGCTCTTTGTCCCCACATTATGTCATACTCTGTCCAGATTTCTTGTGCCAAGAGGTTGAGAGGAATGGTCCCTAGTTGTTATCCTCTGCCCCCACATTATTTATGGCTTTAGTCCATATTTCTTGCTGTAAGCATTTCAGAAGTATGTGCACCTCTCAACTGTCCAGATTTTCTCAGAATGTTCAGCTTTTTCCCGCAAAATGTGGTATGTTCCTTCAAATATTTGTGGGTTTTTTTGCCATATCATTGGGATTATCTCAGGATTGAATTCACTAAATAATTACATTCATTTGTGTTTCACACTTCAAATCATTTAAAAATATGTATCTTAACACAAACCCTGTTGTTCTAGCACATTTCCAAGTTTACCAGAACAATATTTTAAAGCTGACCGTATTTTTGTGCCTTTGTCCCCCATTATATCATGCTTTGTCCATATTTCTTGTACCAAGAGGGTGAGATATTTGATGTGTATGATGTATACTGCTCATATGGTGGTAGGGCTGCAAAGCTGCATTTTGCAAACCTATTGTTCTATCAATTTTCTAAGTTTGTAAGAGTAATATTTATAAAGTGTCCCAATTTCTACCCCCCCCCATTATTTATGGCTTTGTCCAGATGTCTTGCTCTAAGAGGTTGAGAGGTCTATATTACTTACAATGTGTAGTGTTCATTTGAAGGCAGGGCTGCAAAGCAGCATTTTGCAAACATACTTCTCAACTGTCCAGATTTTTGTAGAATGTCCAGATTTGTGCCTCTTATTTCTGGCCTATTCCTCATAGAATTTGTGGTTTTCTGGCAAATCATTGGAATGATCTGAGGATTGAAGTTACTAAATAATGACATACATTACAATTTCAGACTTCAAATCCTTCAAAAAATGCATGGCAACACAAATCCTAATGGGAATAGGGCTGGGAATAAGAGGAAGTAGGTAGCGGATACCACTTGGCCAATTAGAATGAAATGGTGTTCTACTGGTTGTCCACCAATTCAGGTTAAGCTGAGAATGTCTGATGCTAGTAGTCAAGATGTATGTTGAGACAGAGGATGATAGGACATGGTCTGTTGTTTAGAAAGGAATGGAGTACTGGAGTGCTTTAGAGAATAAGAATGGATGCTACTAGGACTAAGACTCCTAGTTTATTGGGGTTGAGTGAAGAATTGCATAGGCAAAAAGAAAATATCATTCTGGTTTAATGTGAGTTGACATTAATGGGTTAGCTGGGGTAAAGTTTTCTGGGTCACCTAAGATGTTAGGAGAAAATAAGGCCATACCTTTAAGAAATAAAATCAAGATTAGGAATCCTAGTAGGTCTTTGATGATGAAGTAGGGGTGGAAGGTGATTTTGTCTAAGTCTAAATTTAAACCTGTTGGGTTAATAGAGCCCTTCTAGCTGTAGCAGCTGTAATGATGAATGGAAATAGGAAGTGAAAAGCAAAAAATCAGGTTAGGGTGCTATCAACTGAGAAGCCCCCTCAGATTTATTGAACTAGGCTATCCCTTCCCGCTGGTGATCATTGTGGCATCCATGCAAATCCGCAGACTGTCTGTGCACTCCTTTACATGGACTTGTGTCAAAGGAAAAATATACTTTAAAAATTATCAAAACACGGTAGGTTCAGGTTAAGGCACTTTAATCTTGCAGCAAGGAGACAAAAACGTGCTAATACAGAATTTGTCTAACCAGAAACAGGAAATACATTCATTTTTATAGATTCTCAAATTAATCCTGTCCTACCATGCTGACGTAACAGATTACCACCTTTTCATCATCATCTGCTGACCATCTTTCCCATGAATTTCTGCTGATTTAAACAATTTTCATGTGAAACTTCCTGAGGAAAACAACATGGCCTTGGTTACTTTCAGTTAGATACCTGTTATGTTACATTCAAGATACTATGGCTAAATCAAGCACAATGCTAGCAGTTCATTTCTCTAATAATCCTTTGTCTACTTTATCTCTAAATTACTGCAGCTGCAGAGGTTCCCATCCTCTGGACAAGGTTGTTTGTCTAGAATCATTACATTTATAATATAAGGCATTGTTCATTCATTTACTTCTGACCTAGCAGATTAAACACCTGCTTCTCAAGTATATTTCCACAAGGCATAAACAATAATATTGCTGTGCTAGCAGTTACTAGGTCAGAGGGCAACTTGCAAGTTTCAGAAAGCATACTGCAGTTTTCAAAAAGCATCTTTTTCAGTCTCATATGAAACTCAATTTGTATAAAACACAGTGCATGAAAAATAGAATGAAAAGCATATTAAAATATTTGATTATTAATTTGACATTAAGCATACACACACACATTAATACATATTTTTCTAACATTTCCCTCCTGTTAATACCTTTTATTCTATTTTCAAAAAAGAATAAACAGCTTGCTTCTTTTCCTAACCTCTTCCATTCAGGATTTGCAGTTAAGAAAGTCATTCAGTTTAAACTTTTATGAAAGTGTTTCGCATTCTATCAGTTCTTCAAATTTAGTACTTTGATACATAGTCTCAGATACGGATATATCTATGAATTCTTTAATTAATCTCTTCATGCAGGGGATTCTGCAAAAAATACAAACTCCTATCAGGAGTAATCCTACCCCAATAGCTATCAATATGTTCATAAAAATGGAGCCCCACCCCCCAAAGGCATTCTGGAAAAAATCTGTCAGAGGGTTTGGGCCTGGCTTGGTCATGGCTGACACTTGCTGAATCACCTTGAGATGGTCGTTAATCTCATGCTGATGGTCAGGAATAAATGCACAGCATTCTTCTTTGATTAAAGCGCAAGTTCCACCTCTCGCCGCTAGGGTGAAGTCAAGAGCCATTCAGTTTTGGAGCACTACAGTTCTCATGGAATTCAGTTCATCAGTTATCAGTTCAAGGGCAGAAAAAGTCACATTACTCATTATTTCAAGAAGTTTAGACAGTTTTCGCAGCTCCCATATCGATTTAACTCCGCCATACATGGGAGATATACCTGCCCAGGATATAACAGCATCACTCAAGTCCATATGCACAAGTTTGGTTCCCACATCACGATGGTCTTTCCACCCTGCTTCAATTCATCCCACTGGATTCTCAGGTTTCTTAACAGTCTTTTTGGTTACATCTCAAGTATTTCGAATATTCCCCTGAGGCAAAGCTGCAGTGTGTCGGATGGCCGGAACCAGGTACCCCAAAAAACAACTGCCAGACCAATTCTCAGGTAACCATTTATATGCCTTTTTACCACACACAAAATAACAGTCTTCTACCTTAGTTATTACTTTGTTACGAAATGACTGCCCTGCATGAAACATTTTCCTATCTATTACAGATAACTGTTTGAAAAGTACAGGATTGCGTTGTACCTGATCAAGAGACTTATGCATAGATTTCAAAAATGAGTCATAATCTGTACTACAAGATCCACTCAAATCATTTGGTTTTCTATAACATTTATACTGTACTGTAACGTTGCATTTGCTCCATCCAACTTGGATGGTATAATTTTTATAGAAACATACAATTCCTTTTTGTGTCACAGGCAAATACAGTGCTACCTTATCTTGTGCTTTAATAGCAACTGTGTCAAAAACCAGATTTTCTGAGGTCTCATGGACCCCTAGGGGATAGCAGTCATTAATAAACCCCCGTATGCTGTTGGTATGGCTGTACAGACCCAGCAGTTCGAAACATTAAAAGTCTCTGCGTATACACGTGTAATTGCCTGATAAGTGTAAAAGTTCGGAAGCCAGTCTATGTTTGGTTCATTACGTCTAATCACCTCAACCTTTGTGGCAGGAAAAAGGAACGGCCACAACAAAAAGAACAGTGTGATTAATATTGCAATGAAAACAATCATACAAGTTTTCTGAGGTTGCTCAATGTCTCTACTCACTCTGTACCTGGCCATTTTGTTCTTGTTGTGCAACAGTAACAAGATTTTTATCCAGTTCAAAGTTTTTAAGCAGTTTACAATGCGTCAAATGAATCCAGGAAGCTCACTCCGTAATCTTGACTGCAGTGGATGTTGACAGTAGTACTTGGTACGGACCTTCCCACTTCGGAGAACTCCAATTTTTCCGCTTCACAATCTTCACCCAGACGCAGGTGCCTGGGGCTACTAGTGCTTCCGATTTCGGTTGCTCTTTATCTGAAACAGAATTTAACTGCAAAAGTTTGTTATTCAAAAATCACCTCATATATCCTGCAAGTGAACTGTCAGCCTCCTGCTCTGTAGACATGAGAGGTTTCCACTGAGGTGTATAATATGCCCTCCCAAACAAAGTTTCAAAAGGAGTTAATCCCTTCACATTTGGAACAGTACTCTTACTCAACAGTGCTAAAGGCAAACAGTGCACCCAGTTTTTCTGTGTCTCCTCTATCAACTTCCTAAGTTTGTTCTTTAATACCCCATTATGCCTCTCTACTAGCCCTGCAGATTGGGGGTGATAAGCGCAGTGGTTCTTTAACGATATCCCGAAATAACGACTAAGTTGCTGAATCATTTGGTTCACGAAATGTGTCCCGTTATCACTATAAATCTTTTCTGGTATACCAAATCTGGGTATAATTTCTTTAACAAGGACCTTTGCAACAGTAGCTGCATCTGGACTTTTAGTTGGAAACGCTTCTACCCATTTGGAAAACATATCTATAATAACAAGACAATACTTCTTATTCTCACATTTATTCAATTCTATGAAATCCATACAAATAGTATGGAACGGATATGGTGGTGTAGGAAAATTCCCTCGCTTAGGCTTTAATGCCCCTAGTGCATGATGCTTGTTACAAACATGGCATACTGCACAAAAATTTTTTGTATAATTTGTAAATCCGTAGGTTGTAAACACTCGATTCACTAACTGTACCATCCCCATTGTTGAGACATGGCTCTGCCCATGGCTCAACAATGCTGCATATCTAAATAAATTAGATGGCAAAATCGTTTTTTTTTTCCTTGGAGATGTACAGTTCCTTTTCGAGGATTGCTCCTCATTTTATCCACTTCTGTTTTACAATATTTGTAGTAAGTGTCTACATTGTTTTTAACATTTCTAAATCTAAAGTCTCTGAGGGTTGTAATTCCTCACTCAAAAGAAAAGTTTCTGTAGCTGAGGCTGCCTGCTTTGCAGCTGTATCAGCTCGTGCATTACCTTTTGAAATTCTATCCTGTTGTTTCGTATGAGCTACGCATTTGCAAATAGCTACTTTCTTAGGTAACTGAATTGAATCTAACAAGTCTAAAATAAGTTGCGCATGACTGATCGGTTTACCAGTAGATGTTATCATTCCTCTATTTTTCCACTGTTGCGCAAAAATATGTACAGTAGAAAAAGCATACTGACTGTCAGTATAAATGTTCACTTTCTTACCTTTTGCTAAGGTACTTGCCCTTGTTAAGGCAATCAATTCTGCCGCTTGTGCAGATAAGTTGTGTGGTAAAGATTTTGCTTCTAAAGTTTCAGTATCAGAAACGACTGCATACCCCACTAGGTTCTGTCCTGTAGGGCCCCTCCTGCACGTGCCATCCACATAGCATGTCACCTCGGCATCATCCAAGGGAACATCCGTAAGGTCTTGTCTAGGTAATGTCTTTTGCTCAATCTCCTGCAGGCAGCAGTGTGGTTTGCCATCTGCAGGGGTTGGAAGCAAAGTTGACGGATTCAAAGTTGTGCATCGTTCAATTGTCATATGAGGTTGGCTCAACAGTATGGTCATACAGGAAAGATGCCTAGCTGGAGAAAGATATGCTACTTTTTCTTGCAGTAAAATAATTGCGACTGCATGAGGCACTCTCAATGTGAGAGGGTGGAATAACACTACTGAGGCTGAAGCCTGCACTGCCATTGCAGCTGCAACTACTGATTGTACACAGTGGGGCAAAGATCGCGCCACTGGGTCTAACTGTGATGAATAGTAAGCTATGGGGCATTGTTTGTCCCCATGTTGCTGTGTCAATACTGATGTCATATAACCTTGCTTACAATCTACAGTTTGGATAAACTGCTTGTTATAGTTTGGTAATCCTAGAACTAAGGATGATGCTATCAATTGTTTCAGCTTACAGAAAGCTGCTTCTGCTTCAGGTGTCCATTGTAATAAGTCTTGTGCTGCCATCGGCTTTTTAAATATTAAATCGGTCAGTGGAGCAGATTCCAAAGCATAGTTTGGTATCCAACTCTGACAAAAATTAGTAGTTCCCAGGAAGGACATCATTTCCTTCTTGGTAGTTGGTCTAGGTGCTTGTAAAATCGCTGTATTTCTGTCCTCATCTAATATTCTACCTTCTTTGGATATTACATATCCCAAGTACTTAACTTGTTTTCTCCAAAGCTGTAACTTGTCTTTATTCACTTTGTGACCTTGAGTAGTTAAAAATTGTAATAAAGCTATCGTGTCCTCCTTGCATTCTTGCTGGGTGGGGGCTGCCAGCAGAATGTCATCTACATAAAGTAGAATCTGACTACCTTTCGGTGGAATAAATCCCGCCAGGTTGCTTGCCATTTCCTGTGCAAATATTGTTGGACTTTCACAATATCCCTGTGGTAATCTTGTATATGTGTACCGCTTTCCCTGAAATGTAAATGCAAACCAATATTGGCTGTCAGGGTGTATCGGTATCGAGAAAAATGCATTACTAATGTCTACCACTGAAAAATATTTTTGCTCTGGCTTTAAATCATTCAGTAAAGTGTGTGGATCTGGCACTGTTGGTGCCCTGGGTGTAACTGCATTATTTACAGCTTGTAAGTCTTGGACCATACGCCATTCCCCATTTGCTTTCTTGACAGGAAATAAAGGTGTATTACATGGTGAATCAGGGGATTCTATTAAGACTCCTTCCTTAAGTAAGGCTGCTATGATAGGCTTGATTCCTACCTCTGCATCCTTTCTCAAGGGATACTGTCTTTTCTGGGGTCTAAATTCTGACTTTGGCGTTATGGTAACTGGTCCTGCTGTTCGTATAAGTCCTACATCTGATTTCCCTGCTGACCAGAGAATATCTGGTATATTTCGCAAGGCTTTTTCCTCTTCTTCCAATAAGAGTAATACTCAGCTATTCTCACTAGCCTGTGAGTGTACAGCTGGGTGTGTCTGTGTAATCCAATTTAATTTCTGTTTCTGTACTCCTTGTTTGGAGAGCTCTAACTCTGTCTGTTTCTTCCACCTTGTGACTTTTTCACCCAAATCTGCCCATTTTAAAGTTTTGTTCTTAGTTAAACTAACATGTGGCAGTCGATTAGATTTGTAAAGTGCTAAAAATTCCTGGGGCAATGAACAGCTTACTACACTGTTCCCCTCTGCATCCCAGTACAAGTTTCGCAATACTGGCCTGTTTGCATGGTTCTGAAACAATTCCTGTTCATAATCTTTATCAGGTCCTGGTCTGTTACAGTAATATAGAGTGCAATGCAACAAATGCTGTTTGTCAATGTCGAGGGAGGGGAACTTGCTGATGGCTACGTTCATCAGTTCTTCAGTTACTGCCCCTGGACCAGTCGTAACCAAGTCCTGGCTGTACCAATAATACATTTCACCCTCCGGTCGCACTACAAAAGTATCCATTTGTCACTGTGCTTCCATACCCTGCATGGTTGGAACTATGGCTATGCCAAATATCTGCATCAAGTCTCTACCCAAAAGATTTACTGGGCATTTTGCAGAAACTACAATTTTACTTTTCTGGGTCATTCCTGAAATGGGGTCTGTTATTGTTATATCAGGGGAGAGTGGCTCCCGGTACAGCTGCCCATTGGCTACTTTCACTAGTATATAATCTGGTGATTCTGTATCTTTCGGTAACTTGGAAGGGTGTATCAGGGTCCGTGAAGCCCCTGAGTCACACAAAAATCTAACTTCCCTCCCCTCTACCAGAAGCGTCACTTCCGGTTTCATGTCTGCTACGTAAAGCTCTAAGCTCAAAAGAGCCAAGTCTAAAATTTCATTTTCTTCTATTTCTGTGTATTCATATACATCCTCTACCCCTTGTGCCACATCCTCTACTCCTGCTATCACATTTGTACTTACTTTTTCTTGCTTAATCTCTTCCAGTGATTCCTGACTATCATATAGTCATTCCTCATCCTCCTTATCTTCTGTAGTCGCCTTCTTGTTTAACCTACAATCCCTTGCTAGATGTCCTTTTTTCCCGCACTTAAAACATTCACCCTTTTTCTTTCTTTCTTCGAAATCTTGTGATTGTTTGTCAGATTGTTTACTCCCCTGGGTATTTTTCTTACCCTTTTTCCCAGTTTGTACTACAAATACTTCCGACCCATCTTCTGCCGAAAATACTTGAGTTTTCTTTTTCTTTTTACTATTAAAATGTCTTTCTGCATGTCTAGCATATTCAAGTAATGGCTGTAGTCTACTTGTTCAATGATCTACCATATGCTTTGTAATAAAGCTACTAATGGGAGTTATACTACCCTTCAAGAATGCGTTCTTTAATTGTTGTTCATATGAGGAATCATGTGTCTGGTTTTCTGGTATCTGCATTCCGCAGTGATTATTAAAACACTCTAACAGTCTAGCATAATATCTATCAACTGTTTCACCTTCCTGTTGAATGCATTGATTAATGCAAGTCCAATCATCCCTAGGCTTCCACTTTTCAGAGATTCGGTCTGTCAGACCTTTCACTCTGCCATCCAGTTCTGCATTAGTATGTGGGAGTGGTCTAAGTTGTGTCACGAGGATTCCAGTCGCCACTGATCATGTGCCAATCTGGACCCACAATTTGTCTAACTACTTTTTCTACTTCCTCTCCATTTAAATGGTAACTTAATCTCATACCCTGTAAGTCTTCTAAAATTTTCTAAAATTCACTTTTGGGTGGGGAATACCTTGCTTTCCGGATATCTTCCGGTGTCCACGGTCTATAAACCAAAAGAGTCAGATCTTGTCCTGCCTGCCCTGCCTGAGGATTCGGTACTTCTATGAGCGGACATATCTCTTCTTCACTCATAGCCTGTGATCTTCTATTTAATTCATTTAATTCAATCTCCCTCCTCAAGTCGCGTGTTCGAGACCTGGTCTCGATAGGATCCCTGACAAACGGCTGTGCTTTTGCAGGGACAGCTGGGTATAGCGGAGGTGGATCAGCTCATCCACTCACTTCATATTCTGGTAACGGAAGTGGAGGGGGCGAAGGAGGGGCTGTTGCTATTACTAAGTTATTGTCTTCTTTGTCTAAGAACATTGTCTTTGAATTTTTAATTCTTTGCTCCCTACGATTTGCTTCCTCAAGCCACCTATGTGCCTGAGGGACTCCTAATTGTCTCTGCTTTTTTAGTTGACCTTTCGCATTTATTTTTAACTGTTTTACAAGTTTCATAAGTGCAAGTTTATCTAAATTACCTTCAAATTTATACTTATCGACCCATTTGGTGTAATATTTAACATTATCGGCATGCTGTAATTGCATATACTTCACGTCTTCAGTTAGGGGTGTGTCTCGGGAACTTTTTGTGCACTGATTTCCCATTGCTGTCTTAGCTAAGCTGTAAATTGTTACGTAACCCTTTCTATCATGTGGTACCACAAATCTATACCTTTTCACAGTTTATCTAGAATAACTGTCTACCTATTCTGTTTCCCTGATCTACGACAAAAACAGTAACCCCTTTTTCTGTCCCTGATCTGCATATGCAAATCTACCTGACAAAAAACAGTTCTGTACTTAGTCCCTGATCTTAAAACAGAAATAAGGTAATTCCTCCTTACCTGACCCTCCGTGAGTTGATCCACCGGATCGTTGACTCATCCTCCAATCCCAGATCAGAAACAGTGGCTGGCCTCTTTCGAACGACAATTCAGTCAGACGACTTTCAAAACAGAAGAGCCGATTTGGCCTCTTCTCCATACGGATACATGCCACCTGGCCCAATTCTGACCTAGGCCTAGAGCGAGAGATACGTTTTCGGTCCGAAGGACCAATCTGTCAAAGGAAAAATATACTTTAAAAATGATCAAAACACAGTAGGTTCAGGTTAAGGCACTTTAATCTTGCAGCAAGGTGACAAAAACGTGCTAATACAGAGTTTGTCTAACCAGAAACAGGAAATACATTCATTTTTATAGATTCTCAAATTAATCCTGTCCTACCATGCTGAAGTAACAGATTACCACCTTTTCATCATCATCTGCTGACCATCTTTCCCATGAATTTCTGCTGATTTAAACAATTTTCATGTGAAACTTCCTGAGGAAAACAACATGGCCTTGGTTACTTTCAGTTAGATACTTGTTATGTTACATTCAAGATACTATGGCTAAATCAAGCACAATGCTAGCAGTTCATTTCTCTAATAATCCTTTGTCTACTTTATCTCTAAATTACTGCAGCTGCAGAGGTTCCCATCCTCTGGACAAGGTTGTTTGTCTAGAATCATTACATTTATAATATAAGGCATTGCTCATTCATTTACTTCTGACCTAGCAGATTAAACACCTGCTTCTCAAGTATATTTCCACAAGACATAAACAAGAATATTGCTGTGCTAGCAGTTACTAGGTCAGAGGGCAACTTGCAAGTTTCAGAAAGCATACTGCAGTTTTCAAAAAGCATCTTTTTCAGTCTCATATGAAACTCAATTTGTATAAAACACAGTGCATAAAAAATAGAATGAAAAGCGTATTAAAATATTTGATTATTAATTTGGCATTAAGCATACACACATTAATACATATTTTTCTAATAACTTGATATCCATGTTCGTTTACAAGGTTTCATGGGCAGCAATATTGTTGCGAGCTTCGAAACCTAACTTAGCTTTTCCTCATTAATATGCATTGCACACTGCCGTGCGCTGACCACCATAATGGTCATAGATACACTCCTTGTTTGCTCTGCGTGGAGCCTACACAGAGTTTAATGAATCCTGGGGATACTTTAAAAAATAGTGACTGAGAATCCTAGA
Organism: Protopterus annectens; assembly: GCF_019279795.1. Taxonomy (NCBI): domain Eukaryota; kingdom Metazoa; phylum Chordata; order Ceratodontiformes; family Protopteridae; genus Protopterus; species Protopterus annectens. Next base: position 766,440,939 of record NC_056730.1, read on the forward strand.
AGTATAATAGACATTCAGAACCTTATACAAAGGGCAAGAATTTTAAATCATAGCTCTATTTGCTTATTGGGTATTTGAATTAAGATACACAAGTTCAAAACCATCTAACTGGAAGGTAACAGATCATACAGTGCAGTATAGTATGGCAGGCAAGAAGAGCATTCTTATTACAGGATGTAAGAATGATGAAGCAGAGGTTCAAGCAAATATCTGCACTTATAAAAACTGTTGCACTATATCATATTACATATCAGGGATATCATGGTGTAGATAGGTAATGATATCCAAATATGAAGAACTTTATATTAAATATGTGTAATGAGGTTCACATGCCCCACATATAAGCATGCAATAGAAACATTGGGTCATTAGCAAAAAAAATGAAATTCTGAGATGAAAATGAATACCTTAGATCAGCAATCATGCATGTGGAATCAAAAATATTATTATTTAGAATCCAGGAAAAAAGTGACAAACCAATAACATAGTGCATGGGGCATTTAATTGTATCTGGAACCCATTAAAGTATTAATTTATGAGGGATACTATATCAGATTTTAGCAACAGTAATGAAATTCTAGTTTTGGTACTGCATGCATTGCATCCCTACACTTATTTAAAGTCTTGTAATAATAGAATTTTATAGATATTATGGCTACTACAATAAATCATCTCCTTGTGCAGATGAAACTGAATGCATTCTTATGAGTTAGGAGTGGAGCATTACACTGCGGTGATGAAGCACACACAGTAAATCATATGACCTTGATCTGAGTATCACTTCACTAAGGCATTTACATGCACTTTCCAATCAAAAAATTCCAGCCAAGGGCAGATAGGATAGCAAAAAGCTACTTGTACATACTACTTTTTATTGCAGCATCAGTCTTTTTACCAAATAAAGGCTCATAGTCAAGTCTGACGCATGGTACATTTGAATTAATTGCAAAGAAATATACACATCTTGTGTATATTGGATGTAAGGATGGTTAGATTTTGTGATGACCAGTACAGGACCACTTTTACTGCTCTGGCTATCCACTGGCTGGCTGTTCTTAATAAATATGTGTATGTTGTCTTATTCATCCTCATTCAGGACTGTAAGGTGAACATGTATTACAGATGGGTAAGCCAAATATAGCTTGAGACAAGGTTGAGTGTGAGAGCAAGCTTGGCCTGGTCTCACATTCTGGCAGTTTAATGGAAATCAGCCAAACTACTTAATTTCTGGGGGGGGGGGGGGGGTTGTTGTTCTTTTTGAGTATCCGATTCAGAACAAACCTGCAAGGTGAGGACACTTTCTGTTAGGTCCAGTCACACCGGATAATAAACACCAATGTTGACTGAAATTGCAGTGGAGGCGAAGTTACCACAGATGAAGGAGGAAATGGCAAGGAAGCACAATTCTTTTAAAATAAGAGGCAATACTGTTTGCTTTGGGGATTGATTGTTCTCATGTATCTATTTTTTTTAAAAGATGGATTGTTTGTTTCCATTCTGTCAGTGCATGAAGATGACAAAAAATGTGGCCACCTCTGTCAGATATGGAAATTTAAAAATGAACATGCCTGAACTGGAGCACAGCAGCCTGGGTCATGCATTTGGTTTTGAAATTGTACTCAGGTATGTATTTTAAACATGCATTCATTGTTTTAGCTATTAGGTTCCCATTATGACAAGCAGTAGTCCAAATTGTGGAGACTGAATTTTAAGAGCTGGGTAGAGGACTGATATATTGTTGCTCTAAAATAATTTATTACAATGATTGGTGATAGTGTTCAGAGGAACAATGCATAGCAAGTGGGCCTAGAGTATTATCACAGCTCTCAAACCTTCATCTCCAAAATGTCCAACATGTTCTTGTACTAATCTGGAACAGCTGGACAAACTATGAAACGTTTACTGACAGATTACTAACACCTTCAGCTAAAAAGCTAACAGGATGGCTAAATGTATTTTATTGTAGATATAAATTGTTTTTGATGAAGTGGTGCAATTCAGCACTACTCACTATAGATACTTCTTAAAAAAGTTATCACTGAATGTTTGAAACCTTTTCAATGTGGAACAGTTAGGAACATGGACATTTTAAGATTCAAACTGAAAAGCATTCTTCGTTATGTGATACTCTAAACAGATATGAGTTATTTTGTTCATTATTTCTGTGATGAGGGTGGAGTGAGAGGTAATTTGAGTGCGGAAATCAAAAGGTTGTGAATTGGCTTGCTGTGGGTTGGGGAACATCCATATGTGCATGAAAACAAAGATGGAATTCATTAATCGGTGAACAATACCTCTTAGCTGTCTTTGTTATCACAAAACCTCCTTGAATTTTGCTTCGTATGTTTGGTCTGTACCACATACAATTCATGTTTTTTTCTGTAAAATTCCAAAAAACTGCAGTCACTAAATACTGATAACTACTTGAGTTTTAGACTTCATATCCTTCAGAAAATACATGTTAACGCAAAATATGTTTTCTAGCAGCTTTATGAATATCTAAGAGCAATATGTAAACCCTGATCCTGATTTTTGCTATTTGTCCTCCATTATTTTTTGGCCTTTCCCCTGCTCATTGAGTTAAGAAGTTGCCAATGGCTATATTCACTTTCATCACAAGCCAACATCAATAGTACAGAGAAGATGGCCATCTTTTTAGTGGAAGCAGGTGGCAGACTGCTGTAAAAACACTTGTGAATGATCACTGGTATGTGATATGTTTGGTGGGGTGCTGTTTATGTATCTGTAAGCAGCAAGTTTAAATCCATCATTGCTGTCACTTTGTCTTTCACGTTCGTCACAACAAAGCAAGTATCCATCTGTTTTGGGAGAGGGCAGGCAGGTTTTGTGGAAGCAGCTAACCATTTAGCTGGTTTCTTAGAAACAATGTGCATGTATATGTGAGTGCACACAGGTTTGTGTATGTATGATCAGGGCTCAGTGCTGCTCCCTTATTCTCTCCACTTTGTGCTTTGGCTCAGCTCATAATGGCCAGACTCTTTGCATTGGCTCAGCCCTTTTCCAAAACCCCTAGCTTACCCACCTGTAAATGTATTTTAGTATATGCATCCGGCTTTATATAATAAGCTAAAAAGCTGGTAAAACCGAAGCACAAAACTCCGAACTTCAAACCTCGAAGTTCAAAAACGTTGAACTGTAAAACGGAGATCGCCATAGAATGCAGAAGCTAAGATTTCCCTTTACTGCACTGTAGTGGGATCTTGGAGTTGGTATATTTAAGTAAGGGGGGTGTGGTGGATGCAGGGGGGCTTGCCCCCCTGCATAGAGCATTTTTCTTTTTGTTTTGGGTAATTAAGGGTTTATTTTGGTGGATTTGATGTTGTCAGCTTTCAAGGTTTGAAGCTCGCAGTTTTGAGCTTTGGAGTTATCAGCTTTCGATTATGTGATATAGACCCTATGCATCCTCATTAATGAATGTCACTTGGCAGCTACTTTGATGATGTGAGGGGTTTCAGCATTGATCAGTGATTCTTCTGGCAATAATAGGATTTGATGTTTGATGACCTGCAGTTGACTTTTATTTGGATAATGAAAAAGATTAATTTTGCAGAATTTTTAAAACTAATCAGCTTTATTATCATGAAATAGGGGGAAGAAAGAGAGTGAGACAGAGGGTATGGAGTAGGTGGAGAAGAATATTGATTAGTGCCTTTGGAGTTATCTGAATACTGAGATTCTATATGTTCAGTTTTCAGAACTGGCCAAGATTATATAGTTTTCCAAATTACTGTGTCATTTAAATAAGGTCAGCTATGGAATTCTTAGTCTGGAAAGAACACAAGACGTGACTGTGACTGCTTAAGGTTTGGAAATTATTAAGAGATTCAGAGTCTAGGGAGAGAAACATTTTAACAGATATTATATTCCCTTCTAGTACATGGCTAATGTTCAAGAAGCTTACCAAATGCCAAGAGTATAGCATTTAGTGCTAAAGCAATATTCTGAGTCTTGAGTAATGATTCTGCTACACCAGACTTAGACCTAATTATATTTCATATCAGTAATAATTTTACTATCCTGGTAGAATAATATTCAGATAATCATTTGCTATCATGAATACTATATTTCTAAATAGTAATAAATATGTTATTAGAATACTACACAGATGTTCACTTACTATCATAAATTCAATATTTCATATCAGTAGTAATTTTAGTATCCTGACAGATTACCGTATATATATATATATATATATATATATATATATATATATATATATATATGTGTATATAGGAACAGTTTTTAATTCTGAAATTCTGAAATATCATATTTCAGAATCCCGAGATCGTAAAGTCAAAAGCTCAAAACTCCAAAACCCCAGAAGCATAAATTTCAAAATCCCAAAATTCAGAGATGTTGAATTAGTGCTTCCGGTGTTGAGGTGTGTGAATGGATAGCTGGAGATTCAGGTAAGTATTTATGTTTAAGGGTTTTGGTTAGGGGCTTTAGTGTGTATTGGTGTGTTTTGTTACTGTGATGTGTGTGTGTGAGGGGAATGTAACTTGTATGGTGGTGTTTTTGTGTATTTGTCTGTTTAGTGCGACCTTGGATTTAGTATATTTAAGTAGCGAGGTGTGGGGGGCACAGCACCCACATGGGGGGTTGCTTGTATGAAGTGTAGGATTGTGTGTGTGTGGGGGGAAGGTTTGTGTATGTGTTTGTGCGTGGTGTATGGTTAATGTAGGAGTCGCGATTTTGAAATTTGTGCTTTTGGGTTTTTGGGATTTTAAGGTTTCGGCTTTATGATCTCGAGATTCTGAAATTCGATATTTCAGGATTTCGGGATTATAAAGTGAACTTATATATATATATATATATATATATATATATATATATATATATATATATATATATATATATATATATATATATATATATATATATATATATGTATATATATATATATATATATATATATATATATATATATATATATATATATATATATATATATATATATATATATACACTGTATGTATTATATATATTGAATCAACATAGGCAGAACTGACAGCTTATATTTTTCATTTACTTTGGAATTCCAGGTGAAGTGTGAATGTAATATTTGTGTCCCATATCTTGTACAAATGATATTAACCACAGTGTGAGGATACTGCATAAATAAAATGGAGAAGAGTAACTCCAAGGGGCATAATGGTTAGCTTTAGTACTGAAATTCAGTGCCCATGTTGAATTGTATGTATTACGGTCACCATATCTGACAGCACTACTCAGATTCACAGTACGGACAGAAGTCTAGCTGTCAGCAACATTATGCCTGATAATGAAACTAATGTTCAGAATTCGGACATTGCTGGCCCTGTGGTGTGAGAGGGATGAAGCTCTAGTTATTACACAGACTGTTATGGAGAGGAATGATGAGGTGAATCCTTCTCACATCTTCCAGAAATGATGTTTGGGGGAACATATTGTGAGAGGCAGACTATATCTAGAATTCTTAGTTGAGACAGAAAATAAGTAATGGTATCTTTCTACACGGGGGTGGGGCTATTGAGTAGCGGAACTCACAAAAGCTTTGGCCTTCAATCTTTGGGACCTCACAGACATATACAGAATATTGTTAAGCTTAAGTAAAACCCTGCTGACCACCAGAATAACAGAGAGTGAAATTGTGTTAGCAACCACAGTGGAACCTGAAGGTTGGGAAACATGCAGAAGAAAAAAATAAGCATGTACTAAATTAACTCATACAAATCACAGCACTGCAGTAAAACTGTCTAATTCTATTAGTATGAATCTCAATCCAGCTCTTCAGAACCAAACAAATCTCAGAACTAAAACCATCATATCTGGGTCAATCTGCAAGACTCAGAAGAAAGACAGCAATCTAGTTGTCATGGCAGCCATAATCAGTAGTGGCAGGAGTACTCAGAAATCAAAGAAACTCAAAAGTAAGGGCATAACAACCTGTACCAGTATGATAATTCAAAGTCAGCAGTGAATGCTAGACATTACAGATATTGACAAATGATATTAATAGATATTTCACATCATGCCTCACAACAAGAGGTTCCCCGATTTGATTCTCAGCTGGGACTCTGTGTGCGGTCTGCTTGTCCCCCCTGTGTTCGTGTGGGTTTCCTTCAGTTTTCCGTTTTTCTCTCACATTCCAAAGACAAGGAGTAGGTGGATTCGACACTCTAAACTGGTCATATGTGTGAGAGTGCGTGTGAGTGTGTGGTGTGGATAAACAACCATGGCAGGGTTAGCCACCCAGAAGTATAAACCTTGGCTCTAGATGATTGTCACTGTTTAAGTGACACCCTGATCCCATGTGCAAAAATGGGAAAAAGGGGTTATAGATGGATGGATGGATGGATGGATGGATGGATGGATGGATGGATTAACATATGTTTCAAGTATTTTGATTACAAGTTCATACAAATACACATTAATCAAATTATGGATTAATTCTGAACTGTTGTACAGAAGTAGGCATACCAGTGGTTTGTGCCCTAGTAAGAAACGGAAACATTAAGATTAAAGGATTTAATCTGCATGAAATGGAGTCAAAATTGGAAAGACTGCACTAATGGCAGTAAGGCAATGGTTAGCAAAATGCTTCAGAAACTAAAAGAAGAAGTCATTTATTCTTCATTTAACAGGCTAGTGAGTGGGAAAATGAAGGTACTGGCTGGGTTTCCTTAAAATAATAAATTAAAGTTATGGCTTCCCTACATTTAGTTCACTGAATGTGTAAAGAAAACTCATGCAACTTAAGTTCTTTTGCCTCTGATCTTAAGTTCAGAGGTGTTTACTAGGCTAAAAACCACAAAGGCCTTTTTAAGCCTAGCCATGCATCCCAAAAACTCTGACAAGTTCTGATACCCTTCATAAGTGTAAGCATGGGCCTGGGAGATGAAACATTTACAGGTTACCTGTGTCCATTAGAGACATTGGTGCCAAACCAGGAATGAATTTCCGGTTTCTCATCCAGTTATCCAAGTTGCACTTTAATTGGGTTAGGGAGGAACTCTGCTTCACATGGATGGGGTACCTGTTCCATAGACAGGGTAGTCTCTGGGATACATACCTGTGTCTCCAACAGGTCCTATTTACATCACAGGCAAGATTTAAGCCCGTAGAATTGGTAATTCTGGTGCTGTTTGTTTTGTGGATATGCAAGAGGCCCATCAGAGTGGGGTCTGACAATGCCCTCTATGCCAGGCATAGATCTCCTCTCAAAAGTCTGTAGACAAAAGAATACATGGATAGGGCCTTGAGGCTGTCTGCATAGGACATTACACTTACGCCCTGTATTCTTTTAGTGAGGAACCTCTGTGGACATTCCAATTGTTGGCTATGTCTGGTTAGGTACATACCAAAGGAAGCTTTGTACTCAGTGATAGGTCTGATGAATGCCGAATACAGTGGAACAATGACTTTCTTGGACTTAGATGCCATACCTTTGTTTATACATTGCACAACATAGAATGATTTCCTTACTGCTGTAGACACCTGCTGGTCAAAGGCTAGATTACTATTTATTTGTGTCCCTATGTCCCTGACTACTGTGTCAGCTCTAAGGGTGTGTTGCCAATATGATAGTTAGCAGGGATGGATGACTTCCCAAAGGATACTATTATGCATTTCTTGGCATTTAGTTTTAGTCTATGCCTCTGATACCAGTTGTTTGTCAGTGCCAGCCCCTCCTGGAGAAGATTTCTGTCAGTGTGAAATTCAATGACAGCTCCTAATTTGCAATCATCTACAAATTTAGTCAGCCAGAGACCACTGACATTGGCCTTGAGTTCTGAAAAGTAAATACCAAAAAGGAGCAGCCCAAGGACTGATCTCTGAGGGACTCCACTTGTGAGTGGCCTCTTTGTGTGAGCCAGTTGACTAACCACTGGGTAACATACAGTTTGCACCTAACCTCTTGAGTTTGTCAACAATGCCCGAGTGGTGTATTGTGTCAAAATACCTTGGCCAGGTCGAGGTAGGCAGTGTGAACAATTGTGCCCTGATCCATTGCTTTGGTGACTTTCTCAAAGAAGTCCAACAGACTGAGTAGGCATGATCTGCCCTTGACAAAACCAAATTGGGCTGTGTCCAGTATCTGTAGATTTCCTATATCTCTGTTGATCATCTCCATGATAATTATTCCCATGACTTTACATATAAGACTCGTGAGTCTTATGGGTCTGTAGTTTCCAGGGTCTGTAGATACTCACCTTTGTGCAGAGGGATGACTGTTACCTTTCTCCATTTGTGAGGCATGATGCCTATTTGGAAGCTACAGCTAAGTAGTAATTTCAGAGGCTCTAATAGGTCATGTTTCATGCTATTTAGAAGGCATCCTGGGATATTGTCTGTGCCCATTGATGAAGTGTTCTTGGTTTTAGAGAGAGCATTAAGGACCTGTTCCCACGTGATAGTAGGGGGAGTTATATTGATGATATTTCCTAAGTGAAGGTTGAGGAGGAGAGAGGGGTAAAGGTGGAGATGAATTTATCAGGCAGGAGGTTTGCTATATCTTCTGGCTCAGTATAGGTGGCTCCATTTACAATGAACTCTGCAAACAAGTGTGTACTGTCTTTGAGGTTGCGGACATAGCTAAAGAATGCTTTGTGTTTATCCTTGGCCTGGGAGGCCAAAGTTACCTCAAATTTGGCTTTGGTAGACTTTATCTGTCCTCTGAGTTGTTTGTTTAGTTTTATGAGAGTGCATTTATTCTGCTGGGTGCTGCACCTCCTAATTTTTGCCATGGTTTTCTTCCTCTTGTTATACAGCCTATTGATTTTGTGATTCCACCAGGGTAGCTTGTTTTTTGAGTTAGTTCTGTATTTCTTCCTGGTGGGTACAGCTGCCTCTATGCAGTTAATAACATGCCTGTACAGGGTTTCTGTGAGCAGTTCTATATAGACAGCAGTGTTCTCAGGGTTTATGGGGGCTTGACATTTTGCCAGGTTCTCACTTAATAGCAGTAGGTTAGCTTTAGAATAGTTTCTGAATATTCCAGGTTTAGCTGGGGGTCCAGGTTTTATTTTTACTTCAAAGGAGACCTTTTGTCATCTGACCTTACCAGGGAAGGCAGTACAGTAGGGCGAGTGCAGCACTCTCCCATATTAGTGAGAACCAGATCCAGTATGGTTGCACCCCTGGTTGGAGTATTGACTATCTGGTCCAGGGAGTTTGTGTTTACAAAATCCAGAAATATCTGTGCATGCACATTTGGTGTAGTACAGGATTCCCAGTTAATAGTGGGGTAATTAAAGTCACCCATGAATATGGTATTGGGTTGGATGGTTAGTGTTTCTAATAAGTTTAAACAAATGGTATGGGTTTCCTCAGTCATAGAGTGGAACCTATAACTGACAAGGAAGCAGTATTGAATTTTGCCTGTGGTGACTTTAACATGGAGCAGTTCAAGTGCATTATCCTCTTTGACCAGCCTCTTGAAGTATATCTATTTTTGATGTAAATAGAGACACGTCCACCTCTAGTGCCTACCTGTGAAGTAGCTGGCCTAAATGTTTGGAAGGCATTATAACCTTGTTGGTGTGCTCTCCACAGCTTTAAAGCATGTCACAGTGACCGCACAGATATGAATACTCTTGAGGGTAAAGAGACCTTCTAGTGAGTGAAGATTTTTGTTTAGACTCCTAGCATTGAGCAATAATACCTTTAGATTTTCTTGGTTTTGATTTGCTATGTCAGAAGTACTTTCAGTTTGGCATTGCCTAAAAAAGACACTATGGGGGAAGACAGTGTTTTAACTAATATTCAAAAGCCTGGAGGGGAGTGGTGCAGACCATCCCTGGCAAAGCAGTGTGGTCTGTTGATCATCTCATTCCATGCTGACAAATATTGCACCCCCTTAAGATGACACCAGAAACTAAGCCAATTATTAAAGTCAGTCATCTTTTGTTCATATTGTGGCATCATCCCTGGAAATGGTAAAATGCTGCTCAATGCCATGCTCATACCAGCCTGAGACACTTATTCCGAGAGCTCCATGATGTCTTTCTTCGTATAGTCTAGGGAGGTATGTCTCAGGTCATTTACTCCCACAAGGACTATGACTGAGTCATATAGGTACTTGTGGTCCAATGACCTGAGTGCATGCATAATGTGGTGGATCCTAGCCTCTGATAAGCAACTGATCATGACTTTCTTCTTACTCAGACTGGTAAGAGGGACATCAGTGTGTCTCACAATGGAGTCTCGAATGACTAGAATGTTGGACTGTGTGGAGGCTTGCCTTATGGGGTTAGAGGTAGAGGCTCCATGAGATGTAGCTCTATGTGTTGATGTGGTTGCTGTTTTGAAAGAGTGCATTTGGGGCTGCTGGGAGTATTTGTTATGTGTATTTCATCTAGGAGGTCTTTGTGGTTTAGGAAAGTTGCATTTAAGTGCATCAGCATATGTGGTTCGATATATCTGCTTTGAATTGTGCACGATGGGTGCAGCATGTGTACTACTGACAGCCTTATTGACATTAGGAGTACGTTTATGTGAGAGCTTTGCCTCCAGTGACATTGTGTAAATACATCTCTCACTTAACATATCAGTTTGTATGAGAATTCAGTTTGTTTGAGAATTAACTGGTTGTCAGTAAACATGAGGCAATTTCCATATTGCCTCAGGATGCTCATATCCACCAAGCCAGTAACAGAGACAGTAGTAAAGTTCATATCCATAGCAACAGACCCTTTTTTATTGATTATACAGTTGGAGTGAAAATATCAATCACTGTTAGGAGTATCCGGTTTGCAACTACAGGGACAGTGCTTGTCAGTGGAACCTAGTTGTCCTATGTGCAACTAGGTATTGGGGAAATTTCAATTGTGCTTTTACAGTAAAAATGTCACTCAAAGTGTCTGAGTCTGTGCAGAGCACTGCCAAACACTTGAGGGGAAACTAATACGTAGACCCTGAAAATTTAAGGATGAAGTATTTAGGCAGATATTCTGAAGTTAGAAATAAATCAAGCAGTACTTACTGAAAACAAAGAATTAGCTAGTCAAGAATGATGAAAAGAGGGGAATTGCATGAATGGCTACTTCCTGGCTGCTACTAATTCTAGTCTTGCCATAGCTTCACTCTTTTGGGATACAATGCTCCTTTGCTTCTTCCTTCACCAGAAGTAAAATGTTAACATGTTAGCACCAATCCCAAGATGAGAATCAGGCTACAGCCTGTATGGTGACCCACAATCTTGTCCCAGATGAGGCAAGAATCTGTAGGTTTGTAGCCTTTTCATGGTAGATGCCTTGAATAGCAACCAGACCAATCTGGAATGTTAAGCACAGACACTCGCTCTCCAGCTAGAAACAGTCAGGAAACAATGCACTCTTCTCCTTCTGTTACCAGGACCAGAACATAAGCACAGATTCCAAGCTGTCACCTATAAAGCAGTTATTAGCCTTTCTGGTGATCAAAAGTCTCGAGGAAATAATGTCCCTGTATTCCTTCTCTCACCAGGAGAAAGAAAACAGAAACATTAATAACAAAATGACTATTGAGGGACAGAATATAGGCTCTCCAATAACTGGTGGTCTTGCAATTGATGTTTAAAGGTAAGATGAAAAAAAATGGTTTATCCTAAACACTGCAGTGGGCACTAAGCAGTTAGATATGAAAGTGAGTAACTTAAGTTTTAGCTGTCTAAGTGGATAGCCACTATTTTTAAAAGAGCAAGATAGATTGAAAGGGGTGGGCACCTTTGTTTTATGGTAATATGGAATACAGCGGGATGGCCAATAAATTTAAATAGTTGAAGAGGAGTGATTTCACAAAATGATAATTTTGTGCTTACTCACACTAGCCAATGAAAGGACAAAGGGAGGGAGATATAAGGGATTCAGAAAGGATTAGCAAGACGGGTAAGCTGTACCATTAGTGATCATCCCCTCATGGCAACCCTCCATTTCACAGACAACCCACACACTCCATTATGCACAAAAGAGACAATTTCTGGAAAGCCTGGATAAAAAAAACAAATCACCTCCCCTGCTTCAAAGATCCAAAGAGCTTAGAAACATGTCTAAAAAACTAGTTAACAATGATAAAAAAAAATCCTGCTCCACCCGATCTAGCCCAGAAAATAATCCAAATAAAATTCTGGACAACCATTAATAATCTTCTTTGCCCTGGCAACCCTAGCACTCTCAACCCCTTCACACATAGTACAGCTACTGAAACTGCCACTTTCCTAAACAAGTATTTCATAGAAACAATCCAAAACCTTTCTGAAAATAGCAATACTTCCTCTATACCTCCTTTATCCCCATCATAATATCTTCCAGCAACTTCTCATTTAAGCCAGTTTCCACCACCTTCATCAAATCTCTCTTGACCAAACTTAGACCTTGCTTCCCCATGCCGATAATTTACCTTTGTACTTTCTTAAAATTGCTACAGAATCCACTGCCTACCCAGTCTCTATACTCATAAATCATTCCATCTCCAAAGCCTGCTTCCCTGATATATGGAAATCTTTCTTCACAATCCCATTACATAAGGGCAGAAATTCTACTCACCCTTCTAACTATAGACCCATAGCTATCCTATCCCCTACCTCCAAAATTCTGGAAAAGTGCATCCATACCCAGTTACTCAAATGCCTGCTTGATAATAACTTGCTAACTCCTACATAACATGGCTATAGTCCTCACCACAGCACATCCACTGCTCTGTTTTCCTTCACCCAAACAATAAATAAGGCCTGTGACAACAACATTTTAATCTGCTTCTTATTCCTTGATCTCTCTAAGGCCTTTGATACTGTCTCTCACTCTAAACTTCTAACTAAACTGTCTAACCTCCATCTCTCCAGCTCCTCTGTAAACTGGTTTGCCAGCTACCTCTCCAATAGGCAACAATCTGTTCACTGGCAAACTGTCTACTCCCCCTTTCCTTTCAGTCAACACAGGGTTTCCTCAAGGATCTATCTTGGGTCCCCTCTTGTTCAACATTTTCACTAACAAACTACATTCTACTTGTAATTTCTCAACACTAATGCAATATGCCAATGACTCCATACTTATTATCACTGCCCATAACATTTCTGATCTCTTAGTACTCACTCAGGATACCTTCTCATCTGTCAAAACATGGTTCTCAGACAATCAATTTGTACTAAATCCTAAAAAAACAAAACTCTTTCTATTCCTTCCTAGAATACTAGCACAACACAAATTCTCCTTCACCATCACTTCCCTCAACAATACCATCATTAAACCCAAACTGTATTCCAAACTACTTGGCACCAGTATTGACGATGAACTAAAATTTGACATACACATCCAACAATGTATAAAAAAAAAACTTGGTCTACTTTATAGAAATCGAAAATTCCTTACACCTTCCTCTAAAATCTCTGTAGCTCAGTCACTCCTCTTATCTGGTCTACTCTACAGTGCCCCTATCCTTACTAATATTCAATGTATACTACTGTCCAAACATGAACAAACATACAATAAAATAGCCAGATTTGCCACCAGTCTCCCCTACGTTTCCCACCACTGCCTAGCCCTTAAGACACTTCAATGGCCTGAATTTTCTCATCAACTTCTACATCCTCAACTGTGTATCACTCACTCCATTATGAATAATCCCTTTACTTGCCACTGCCTTTCCAACTTAGTATCTTACTGCACCCCCCTCTGACACCTTTGCACACCTGACAAATACCTGCTTAATATCTACAAGCCTAAAAAGTACTCAGTAGCACAAGTCTGGAACTCACTACTCATTAATATAAGAAATATTCCCCAAAACCACATGTTTAAGCAGAAACTAAAACACTATTTATAAAAGACTTGGTTCTGTCCTTGCTAAGCCCCCAAATGACAACTGTTTCACTTATTCACCTTATACTCTATTTTTGATCTAACACTTCTTTTTTCTGTCTTTTTTTGTCATTGTCTTGTAATTGCATCCTTCTTTTTACCCTCCTGTATTAAAATACACAAAAATTATTCTTAGGCCTATGTCTCTTTTGATTTAAATACTTAGTGTTCCTATTATACATTGTATATTTTTGTAATGGTATATTCTATGTATTGCAGAGTACTGTGTTGTGAAGTATATTTAATATCTTTATACTATGTGCTTGTACATTAAACCACTATGTATTTGCATTATCTTTGCATGACTGTAAATTGTCTGAAGCTTTTCTCCTTGGGTCTCCACTAAAAATGGGCCTGTGGCTCAGTTGGACTAACCTGGTTAACAAATGTCAATTAAATAAATAAATGTCAGTGATTTTCTATTGTAGGCTGTCACACTAGCTGCATGGCATGATAATGAGCCATTCCAATGGAGTGGCTAATGGTAAGTAGTCATGTGCTCTCCTTAGGAAATGTCTGCAGTAAGGGATTACACAGCTGATCATGAAAGTTAATTCAGCCAAAATGTAGCAGTTCCCCATTATAGTCAATTCAAGAGACCAGGCTGCAGGTACATTTTTTGAGTTGAGAGGACAGGTAGTGGGAGGTGAGAGTGTGGATGTGTAAGGCAGTGTGTGTGTGTGAGAATCTGCAAGGATATGAAAGGTCTGGGATAACTGTATGTCATACCTCTCAACTGTCCAGATTTTCGCAGAATGTCCAGATTTTTGCTTCGTATTTTTGGTCAGTTCCTCATAAAATGTATGGTGTTTGTGCAAATCACTGAGGATCAAAGTCATACTATAATGATCGACATTTGATTTTTCGATGTTATTTCTATCAGGAAATGCATGCTAACAAAACCCCATTATTGTAGCAACAAGTTTATTAGAGCAGCATTTAAAATCTGTCCCTATGTTTTTTTGGACTTATATCCCCCTTTTATTTTTGACTTTGTCCAGATTTCTTGTGCTAAGAGGTTGAGAGGTATGCTGTTTGTGTGTCTGCCTTGATGGTCACTGTAGGGTAAGATAGGTAGGGGACCAAGAGTGTACTTTTGTGACTGCGTGTGTGCGTGTGTGTGTGTGTGTGTTTGTGTGTCTGTGTGTGTGTGTGTGTGTGTGTGTGTGTGTGTGTGTGTGTGTGTGTGTGTGTGTGTGTGTGTGTGTATGGATGAGTGTGTTGGAGTGCACAATACTGAATAAATGTCGGTGTATAGGAGGTATGTCTGTAAGTAATGTCTGTGTATAGGAGATATGTCTGTGAGTAATGTCTGTGTTTAGGAGGTATGTCTGTGAGTATGTATAAATGAACGTCTCCAAGCGTGTGATGATGTATGAGGGAATGCCTGTGCCCACATGATGCATGGACTACCATTAGTAATTAGCACAACAAAGTGCTTTTTAGCACTGGTGATATGAGTCTTTATCATTGCAGATCATTTTTGACAATTGCATAAACTGACCTAACTGTGGGCACTTTACATTACCATGGGAACATTTTTCTGAATCCTGGCATGTATCTTCCACAGAAAAACCCTAGCCATATTTGTAATCTAACTTATATTTAAGAAGGAAGAAGGAATGTGTTCACCATAGATTAACATAGTACATGAATGACCTTCAACTATCATATACCTGGAATCTGTTTATGTCTCCAGAAGATTTACATTACATAATTAGTATGTACTACAATCAAACTTTGAAAACTATAGAATTTATCAGAATAAAGAAATAAACAGCAGCCATTCTCAAAAGGAACTGTCAAATAAAATGTGGGATCCAGTCAATGCTGGGAAGAAAATAATCTAATGATATTCAAAACTAAAGAGGAGAGAATGGAGTGGGGAAAAGGGACAGGACCAAACATGTCTAGCTGTCTTTATAGGAACTTAAAACGTCAAACCAAACTCTAAAAAGCTGTGATGATTTTGAATACATAAGATCTCTCACATACCAATATGATAGTACAACCAATTAATTCAATTTTAATGGATCATATTGGTAGCTCAAAGCCAAGCCACTTTAAATGAATACTCTTCTCTGTATAACTCTTAGCTCTGCTTGATCAACTTGGTCCACAACATTCACATATTCCTCACCTGGCAGGAGAGATGATTTAGACATAGCTCTCAACCTTCCATCTCCAAAATAAGGAACATGATCCTTCATAGTGCGGAACAAATGGATAAAATGTGGAATACATACTCATGGCTTACTAACAACTTCAACCAGGAAGGTCATGGGATGGAAATATGCTGGTTTTGCTTATAACAAAGATCTTTTAATTAATTAATATGGTTCATTTCTATTTGCCGTGAATATCAGTCAAAAATCCTAATACTGAATGTGTGACAGACCCTTTCAATGTGGAACTTCGAGGAACATGAACTTTTTAAGACCCCAAATGAGGTACAATTGAGAGGTATGCAGTGGCAAGTAATGACCTTTTAGAAGACATTACTATAATTACAAACAGACTGGATTCTGACTTGATGTAAAGACAAATAGGAACATTTAAAAGGATCATGTCAGGGCTGAAAGACATGATTTTGCCTTAGATTTCAGGGAAGTCATATTTTAATTAAATCCAATTATCAAACAGGTTTTAGCAAATCTAAAATTTATCTAAACAAAATCAAATTGCCCCATCCTGATACCTGCTTCAGGAAGTTAATACCAGTCAAAAAATGTTATGAAGTTTTTCAACAGTTATTAAAAAAAAGACAATGTAGATATTTTTCCAAGTAAAGACACCATTTATGTGCAGCAGAAATATTATACTGGCTATATAACATGATTTGCAAATTTAATATTTCATTTAGCCAGTCTCTCTCCAGCTGATAAAGATCCACTAACCCACATTCCAAATTATAGGCATATTTAGAGGTAATAGAATAAAAGTCAGGACACTGCGGTGGTGGTGCTGCATTAGCATTGTCGCCTCACAGTAAGACGTTGTCCTGTTCGACTCTCAGTTAGAGCATCTTCTGTGTGGAGACATGCGTGAATGGGCGAACCTTTGTTGAAGATTGTGAGTCAGGGCCGGCAACTCGGCACGTAAAAATCTACTGCCAATCATTAGCAGACTGGAGTTCCACTGTGGTGACCCCTAACTGGGAAAAGCCGAAAGACACAACAAGAATAAAAGTCAGGAAAAGATTTGTACATATTTTGTTTGTGTGCACTACACATTCTAATAAAGCTGGAAAGGAACATACACAAGCAGTGTTTACAGAACACATACAGAGAGAATGATAGTCAATTAAATTAAAATAAAAGCAATTTTCCAGGGGGATGTACTGTACCTGTCTTGCATTCCTTAATACTGGGGATGTGTATGCAGCCTCCTACCATATTACTCACTCAAAGATGAACCTACCTCTGATTATAGGGAATGTTCAGTCTTCCTGAAAAGCTAAGCATGATCTTTATATGTGAAGAAGTGAAACGGCAGAATTAGTAAATTCAGTGGCTGAGTGGGCAGGATGTGCTCAAATAACTTGAATCATTTTTGTTTATGTTCACAATAAGTATTTCAGTTACAGTTATATATATTAGTAACAAATTAATCAGGTATGTGGCATTTTTCGGAGAATTTTGTAAACAGTCATAAACATCAATGATCAATGCTTAACCTTTTTCCTGTAGTTAATATTAGTGTTTGGTTGTTTTTCTGAACTCTCAAGAAGAGTACAGATACATATTCAAATAATATGCACTGTGGTATACTGTACAGTTCTGTAGGAATGCATTTTTCCATTTCCTGGTAACCATTTATAATGTTGGGACTCAGACTGCCAAGTCCATGAAAGTGATTACTGAATGACTGGAAATCTGGACTTACATAGACTTAGCCCCAGATTGTCTTTTCGCAGAACATTTCCTTTTCTCAGAGGTATGTCAGTCATTGGTAGTTGGTATATGTAAGTCTAGGGGAAGATCACCCCCCTCCCCCCTGCAAAAAAAAAAGACGAAGTTAAAAGGAGAAGAGTGATGTTTGATTTTTGTTTTTCTGCAATATGTTTGAAATTTTGAATTTTTTTTTGTGTGTAAGTTGAGACTTCATTTCAATAGGGAGCCATTTTTACTTGTAGGTAACATGGCAAGATACTAGCAGACAACAAAAATGACTTGAGCTAAGCTATCAGTTAGCAAGACTCTATCACTGTCTAAACAAATGGACCAATAGTGGACAAGCAGATGGTAAGACAGGAAAATTAATATTTCATTATCTTTGCACAGCACACCTGTCAGAATTTTGTATCTCATTTTCAGTATTAGAAAATCTAGTGGGATAAGAAACTAAAATTTTAGTGTTAAACAGATTTCATCACCAAAAAGCAATTTTTAGTTCTGTTACCAATCCAGTAATAATGGCTTCTGATGTTATTGAATGAGGAGTAGCAAATCATTATGTTCCATACTGCACATTTGCAAATACTCATCTCCTATAACTGGGTATAAATTCAAGTCTATGGAATTTATAATAAACACACTTGTCCATCACATAAAGACTTGTTTAAAACTAGAATTACATTATAAACTGTACTCTATTTCCATGTGTAGCCTTTACTTTTGAAATTGCTTATTTACAGTGTGCTATACATCCTATTCACAATGGGGAAAAAAAATCCATAGCAGTTTTGACCTTTTAGAAGATGAATCTAACAGGAAGAGCCTGCTGAGGAGTCTTAAAATGTGATGCACTTTGCCCAAGAATTAAGCCAAATAATTACATGCATCAAATAAATGTGATGTTATTTTAAACATTCATGCAGCTCCCAATACATAGCCTTGAAATTATTAAACATTTAATTAACAAAAAATTATCATAAAAGTATCTGACGTCTCATCTAGCTCTGGCTGAGATCACAATTTATAAAGTTATTGTTTCAAGTAGCACATTTTGTCATCTTCTTTGGATATTACAGCAGGCTTCAGAAACTGAAGAAAAGCCAAAATATTTTGCAAAGGAAGCCATCAAACAATTAAATCAAGATGGTCTCCTGGTATTTCTAACAAAACATAAAAAAGCCCCAAGCATTCTAATAAATAAAAATTATTAGACAGACAAAAACATAAAACATACCTTTGTGATGATGTGTTTTTAAAATTTGTGACAGAATCTGCTCCCTGAGGTTTATTAAACTCTAATCACTGTTTTTCTGAAGGATTAGTAGCAATTATCATTACACTCAAGCATTTACCCATGACTGGTGCAATAAATCTTATTAAAATAACTGAAACATAGTTTTTTTTTTGAATTCAGCAACCTGCATCAGAATTAAAACCATCTGTACATAGTTACCGACTGGTGCACACAGATGGTAGTCCAACAAAGATGAAGCTATTCCATTCTTTAATCAAAAGCACTGATGTTGCAAAAGAAGCTGATTGTTATTAAATCTGACTTGAAAGTATTTGCATTTGAAAGACTATGGAATCAAAATTAAGGATAAGAAGTATCTTATAATGCATTTTCGGTGTTCCTTAATTATTCCCCGCAGTATATTAACATTGTCTTACAGAGCTATATTTAAAAAATCCCATTTCATGAAGAGTATGGCATTGTGGTCTTTTTTTTCTTTTCTTTTCCATGATAAGTATACAAATAAAAGATAAGTACACAATGTTAAAAAAGTCATTTTTATTTTTGCTCTGTTTTATTAGTTACAGTTCTACAGATCTGACTTTTCAGTGTGGTGTACCAGAGTAATTTGCTCCTGTTTGTTCATAGTACAGTGCCTCCGGTCACAAACAGCTTAAGTACACTAAAACCTTTGTTAGTCTGAAGCAGCTCATATGGAGTCAACAAGACAAACTCCACATTGCATTAGATTATGCTGTACAAAGAAGTCACATCTCATACCGTGTCTGCAAATTCTATTTTCTCTGTTGCTGGTGAGAACTCTGTTTTGGTTGCACAGATAGAGATATCCCATGTCAAGATTTCAGTGTAAATAATGCTCATCCTTCCTATTTTCGACATTAGGATTTATGTTTTTTTTTCCCTGAACAAAACTATATAGCACTACATTTTACTCCCTTTCTTTTTCTTGGTAGTACTAGAGTTTAGACAGCCTGTATCCTTTCCAAAAGATGATCTGTGATGAGAAAGCATAATGTGTGGCTAGAGAAGTCACTGCTTGTAGTCTCTGGCTTTAAATCTTATTGATGAAAGCATAAATATTCTTGTTTGTTTATAAACCGGAATATGAAAGGTGATTATTGGGTAGAGCTTGGTCTTCTTTTCATCCTACTTTTCTCTAAAACAGGGCTCTTATGCAGTTCAACCTGTGTGAACAGCAACGCGCTGCAATAAAGTTCTCTAACTTAGCAGTGAGAAACTTGGCAGCCATTACTATTACACAGAAGAATAAGTCCCTGATTATGACCAAGATATCCTGGCTTTGATTAGTGGATGCCTCATTGGAGCAGCTGGCATGGAAGGCAAAGGAATAATAAGACTATGCCTGTTCACCTCCTTTGGTGGGGGAGTGTTGGACAAGCATGTCAAAGGCATAGTCTCTGCATTAGAATTTTCGCTGAAGACTTGAGAGTAAGAAAAATGTATGTCTTAATGGGGGTTAGACTAATAAGTATTATGTCACTCATGAAAGTGGGTGACACCCCTAATGATGGCCTATTGCACATACCATACCTTGGACATTCAAGGATATGCCCAGAAAAAATGTAGAGCCATTAGACAAGATCCCTGATGCACAGCTCATATAATGGCACTACACTCCAGGGGTGCAGATGTTTAAAACAGAAAAAAAATATGACAGACTGGTCAGGTAAGTAAGGAATGTTTTTTGTTTATATATATATATATATATATATATATATATATATATATATATGTATATATGATTACAGTCAGTCAGACCATTTGTGTATAAAAGAAAGTAAGAGAAATATTTTGGGATTAATGTGTATGTGTGTGTGTATCTGCATTTTGCAATGTGTTGACTCCCTGTTCATGTTTCTATGCCTTGTACTCACTCCGCTGAAGGCATGAAAGGATGAACGAATAAATGAATGAATGCATCTTTAGGACAATTATTGCTCCACATTAGCATTAAAATAGCATGCCGCCCCTCTGTCAACCAAATTTTAATTTCCAGTTCAGTTTTAGCATGAAAGTTTAGCCCAAGCACTTTACAAACAAATTATATACTAGCATTAAACAAATAAATATAAATAAATAATGATACAAATAGCAACAAAATACAAATTGTCATAAAACTGTCATAAAGAACATCATCACCATAGAAATAGTACCTAATGAAATCAACCATAAGCTAAGCTAAGCTGAACAAATGTGCCTTATCTGCTTGAAGCTGATAGGAGTGGGATACTGTCAGGACCATCTAGGAAGCAAGTCCCATAGAAAAGGGCCTTGGTAGATAAAGGCCCAAACTACAGGACTGTAGCTTGCAATATAGGACAGGTAAATGACCTTGTGTAGCACAGCACAGCACAAAATTTTGCACGGCCTCTATCTGGAAAGGAGGTCTTGTAGCTAAGGTGAGCTGTGGCTATGGAGGGCTAAGTATAACACAACAAGCATCTTGTATATAACCCATTGTTTAATTGGCAACCAGTTTAAATTCCACAAAACCTGATTAATATGATGTTACCTAGACACCCTAGGCAGTAAATGATCAGCAGAATTTTGTACCAGCCATAGGCAGGAAATTTCTGAGTCTGGCAATAGTCAACGGTTGCAATAGTCAGAACAGGAGAAGAAATGGAATAAAGGGTTATCAACAAATGGACAAAGTTGATGAGGGATGGCCTAATAAAGGACTAATTACTGAAGACATTAACATGGACTGAGATAGTAACATGGGAACCAACTCCTACAAAGAAGCACATAATGAGGTGATGTAACCAGACTGAATGCTGTTTACAACCACAGGAGATGAGCACAACAATTTTGATCTAGCATATGACTGTGGGGAGGAAAAGCTGAATCTGCTCATATCTCATGCTTGCCAATAAAAGATACATTTTAATTTTTTAATCTGTGATGTGGTAACACTTTTATTAGGGTTGTGGTGGCACTGGGAGTAGAGTACATGTATAATATCACCTGACTTACTGGCATTTTGCTGAAATTGTGACTGCTGGTTCTTTAGATTGGTCTTCATTAACCAGAACTAAAGAAATGCAGTTCTTCTAACATCAGTGTGCTGGACCATGCATTTCCTCATGAAAGACAATGAGCAGTGATGTCTTTGCTGATCTGTGTAACATATTCAGGATCATTAATAGTTAGAATCAAACACCAGCCTTGGTCAGTTCTATCAATTAAGTAACTGCTCATATCATGCAGAAACATAAATTCAAATTAATTTAAATGGCAAAACTGACAACTTCCAGACAGCTTTATTCATCATTAAAGATCATAGTCCTTGCCCTCCCTCTCCTGCTGAAATAATCACACAGTCATGGATTCAATCAGTGTTTACTGACCAGTACCATCTTTATAATGTTATCCATGTTATACATTCAAATGTCTCATTTCCTTACTGCCTATTAAAGGTAAAGCAAATTATTTTACTTCTTTTATTCATTTACTCATATTTATGCTTCGTTTGTTGTGCTCAAAACCACTTCACCTTTAATTAATTTCTGTGACATTTTATATCTGTCCTTTTCTTTGTTTTACTTGTAGTTCTGTCACCAAAGCTCTGCCATCATAGTACAATCTAGTGATTTCTAAGAATTTAGAAACCCATCAGTTGTCTGCAGCCTGTAAAGTTTGATGATTAACTAGCTGAGCAAACAAGCTGTCAGCTCATCACTGTTAACCCCTTTTGAAAAAAGGGTTTCCCAATGAGACATCTCACTAAACTGTCCCACAAGTAAGGTAAGGGAATCTTTGTCCCATTACAAAAGAAAATCAAAACATTTGTAGTGTGTGTGTGTGTGTGTGTGTGTGTGTGTGTGTGTGTGTGTGTGTGTGTGTGTGTGTGTGTGTGTGTGTGTGTGTGTGTGTGCTGTACTTAACTCAGTATTTGTTTTTCAGTCCCACTACAAGTTTGCATCCCATCCAGGTATGGATAGGATTTTCTGCCTTAGGCCCAGTGAGGACCAGTGTACTGGCTGCTTTACCTGGAATGCTGAATTGACTGAAGGAAGTAATCAGAGAATGAATGAATGAATGAATGAATGAATGAATGAATGAATGAATGAATGAATGAATGACAACAAATTCTGTCTTTAGATCATATTTTTAATATGATTTACAAATACGTTGCATGGGCATCATTACTGTAAGGCATCAAATGTCTTATGGATAAAATGCACACTGCTAATATTTATGGGAGGAAGGAGAACAAGAGTGGATGCTCATTTTTTTTTCTTTTTGTGCTTCAATACTCAAATGTGTAATTAATAGAACGATAACTTCAAGGAGTAGTAACAAGATACTTGACTGTCGTATTGGGAATGTAGGTGAACTACTGAGAATATTAACTATTTAATATAAATTCATTTTGGAATATTACAATAATCCTAGAAAAGGGGATTGGTTAGTTATCAGATAAATGTGAAGCTGGAAAGGGAAACTCTTAATTAAGAAATGGATATTATTTTAGAAGAGTTGCATGCACTGTACTTCCTGGACGCTGTACTTCCTGGACATTAGACACTTCATTTGAGCAACATGTATATCTGATGATGTGTAATAATTTGAAGTTCATTTTATTTGTAATAAGCTATATTTGCATTATTTCTGGAAGATAGAAGTGTTCATATGAACAATGCCATACAGAATTGCTCTTATACAGCAAGCTCTAGCATCTAGCGTCAATAAGATATTTCTGTAGCAGCATGCGTGCTACATTAATTATAGCAAAGCTGATAACTTTCAGAAATCAGTCATTCTACATATGTATAGCTGCAGATATAGAGAGTTGTTCTACTGGTGGAGTGGGAAGTTGTGACACTGCAGTGACAAAAGCAAGATTTAATATGTATTTTCCTGGTGCAAGAGTTGGGGTATGTGTTACTTGGAGATATAACCAGGTTAAAAACACACAGAGTGTGTAAAAATGCATACACTAACAAATAAAAATGACAAAAAATGCCACCATCAGCTGTACAGACAGTCTACGTTTTAATGAAAAACAAAACACTAAGCGGTTTTACCCAATAACATCATGTGCTCCTTCCTGGGAAGGATGTTATTGGGTGAAAGCACTTAGTGTTTTGTTATTTATTAAAATGTAGACTGTATGGCTGGCAGTGGCATTTTTTTTTTTTATTTGTTTTTGTATTTACTTGGAGGTATGTTTTGCCTCCAGAATTAGGAACAAAGTAAAAAGTGTTTAGAGAAAAGACTCCAAGTTAAGGATACATTTTTAAATGCTGGCACTATTAACTTAGAACTTCTTAAAATTATTACAAGTTTTAGGATGGATGGAGCAAAAGACTGAGGAAAACCATTGAGACATCTCCCAAAATTCTGGATAGTTGAAAGGTATTAAGTTCTAAAAGATGACAGAATTTTTCCCATAAAATGTCTAGGGAGATATGGTTCTAAACTATAGAAAATGTCAAAAACCATGCAAACAAAGAACAGACCAGGTGGATTAAGCACTTTCATTCTTTAATGGATGAACTTTATCAGAAAAATGATAAATGCAATGAATAATCTGGTAGAAATTGTGCAAGAAATAGAATGTGGAGAACATGGAAAGCCACTTCAGCAGCCAATGAAAAATCAACTTCTCTGACAGTAACCAATCCTAAAATTACCCAATCAACAGTAGGGTGTTTTGAAATGGACCAATCACTAGCAGATGCTGTGAGAACCAATGGAAGTGTCTGTGTGAGATGGGGGAGGCAACAGTCCTTTGCCTGGGAGGATGGTTATCTGTACCATCTTAATGCACACAATATTCAGGTGATCGTTGAGGCCTGGGTTGATGTCAGCTCCCAATCGGAGATGCCGTCTGAGTTCTTTAACTTTGGGCAGTGTGTTCATGTTCCCAGTGAAAGTGGGAATTTGTTTGAGCACCAGGAATTGGAATTAGCTGAAATTGTTGTGTTTAGTGAAAGCTTTTGAAAAATTACCTAGACCAGGCATCCTGGGAAAAGATTTCACTACCACTAAAGTGACATTTTGGGTACTTTGGAATTGGGATGGAGTATAGGCAAAGAGGGAAAAGTTTACAGTGAACCATAAAATGCTTTTCTGTGGTGACATATTAAAGAAGTCTCAATTTGTATAACTTGTGATTTTCTGAGTTGTTCATATGTACAAATTTTGAGTGGCATGGTACCTTAGCAGTACTTCACTACCTGGATGCACAAATACAGACTGTCACATGCTGACACTTTGTGAGGGTCCCATTTCAATTTATGTCAGCAAAGTCATCCTGGATTACTTTTAAGATTTCTGAATGTTCTCTTATTCTTTAAAACCTGAAAAGATGCTTAAGGATGCCCACATGGTAACACTTATTTATTATTTATCAATTTATGTGCTTATTTTTTGTCGGTTTGGTTAGTGTCAACTAGACATGGCTTGTTATCTGAGTGGACTCTGGCTGGTGTTTATACTGACTAGTAGTTTTATGGCAGGTAACCCAGGGATAGTTTTCTAGTTTCTTGGAGGAAGAATGGCAGATAGAATGGTGCTGTGGAATTTATTTGTCTGACTGAATTTACTTGTTTTTGATTACAGAAAAACACAGCTATAACAATACGGAATAAAATGTAGGTAAAAAATATAATTGAGAAAACGACCAACGATGCAAGAGAATCATCTTCCAGATTCTGTGCTGCTACTGGAGACTAATTACATAATCCCATTGAGATGTACCAGAGTAAGAATAAGACCAGATGAAGATGTCTGCAACCAGGTAAATCATGGAGAGAGACAGATAAGAAACAATTGCCAAGCACAGTTAACTGAATATGATGAGCCACGAAGAAACAGTATGTAAAAAACTCATGAAAATTCAAAAGTAAAATCATATACATTATCATTTAAATGCTGATATTAAGAAAAGGGAAATACTATTTAAAAAGAAACATGATAAAGTATATTTTTAAAGTCAAGTTGCCAGTAAAGATGCTTGTATTACACAAGATATATTAGTAGTACTAAAAATACAATTTGAAGATGCCATGACACTGGTTCATTCTGACAGTGAAAAAACAGCAATTTAAGCTTTGTGATTCAACCTGGCATGAGTACATTTTTAATTAAAAGGAAAAATTTAAAAATGCTTTGCCATTTAGTGAAGACAACATTGCAAATTTGATTGTTTAAACTGAAGATTAGGCAAGTATGAATAAGAAAGAAAACAGTGCCTAATGAGTTAACGTGATTTTGTCAGACTTCTTTTCTGTACGAAATCTAGTTACTAAAATTAAATATTCAGTATGTGGACTGTAAAATGGAATACAGATGTAATGCTACATAGAAAAAATTATATTTTATGACATTTGTATAAAATATGTTATTTAAAAGGACAGATATATGGTAAAAGCTGCAGGTCAGAGAGAGAGATCTATGTTACAAATGAATAAGAGGGGCATTGCTGTAGACATTTTCCTAAAACAAGGAGTACTAATTGTGGTGGACTGAGACATGGAAGCACTAACTGTTTTAAACAATATATGTGTGTGTGTGTGTGTGTGTGTGTGTGTGTGTGTGTGTGTGTGTGTGTGTGTGTGTGTGTGTATATATATATATATATATATATATATATATATATATATATATACATACATAGTGTGGATAAAGTCAGTATTGCTGAACAGAATGTGATAAAAAAGAGTATACTATACATGGATATACAGAAGAAACCAAATAACACACATATAAGCAATAGTACTTAAGGACAATGTCAAAATAAGTGGCTGAAGAGACAGAGAAGGAAGTGATAGACGAGACTTCAGTAATAGAAAGTGTTACACAAAAATAGTTATCCAATATTGTGATAACTGAAAGAGTAAGTATTTGAATAATCACGCAAAGGATATTAAGAATACAGAAATGTCACAAGAGGATTTAAACTATGGAATTTCACATGGCACCTGATGCACAGAATGTTGCCACTCATTCTGACATGAAATACAAAGTTTTGAATGAAAGAAAATGTGATTTTAAGTGACACATAGAACAATTAAAATAATACACTATGTATTTATTATTGGAGAATGAAATGCTTTTGGTGGAAAACAACAAAAAAAAATTAAAATGTGGAAACAAGATATGTGGATCTAAAGGAAAATAATGCATATATGTTACTATGATAAAAGAATGCTTAAAGTAAGAAATTGATAAAGTGATAATAATGTGTTCATTGGGCTATGTTTTATAAGCTTTTGAATGTGAATGATTCAGTATGAGGTCCCCTACTGTTAATATGATATATGTAACTGGAAGTCCTTCAACAACAAAAAACAACATTCAAATGTTTAAATCAAGCAGCAAGTTTCAAAAGTTGCAGTAAAACTATTAAAGGACTTTGTTGTGGTGGTTGTCACCTCTATCCCCCACATTGTACCACTCCTTACAAATACTGGCTCTGAAATTGCTATACTTCAGAGTAAAAGGAATGCTCTGAACTAGTATAATCTTTTACTTGATATATATTAATGGGATTCATACATTTAGTCTCATTTTTCAAGGACTGCAAATTCAGTCCTCAGCATTCAACCCAAAAGTTTTACTTGTGAAAGTGGAAAATAAAGCTTTCTTTGTGAAATGTATAATAATAATAATAATAATATGGAAATATAAACATTATTGTATAGAATATCATAAAATATTTTAATAAAAAAAACACTCTTTTCAGTAAGTTCCATGACACAGTTTACATCACCCGTGCTGCCGCCAGCTTATGTAAATCACTACTTGGTTGAACTTCTCATCTAAAGAACTGCACCTTTAGAATGCAGCATCTCTGTTATGCTATATCACAATATCTGTACTGGAATGTAATCCAAAATGGAGACATGGGAACACACCTCATAGTTTTCTTGTTTTATTGACCTCAAATTTATGTCTACTACATATTGACCCTTAAAATTTGGTTATTAATGAATTTATGTGCAGGCAAGTACGAATAAAAAACAAGGAAGAGCCTACTGTGCTAAAGATGTCTTGTCAGACGTCTTTGCTGTATACAGTCCAGTCAGGTCATACTCCAATGTGTGACTTCAGTGTCCTGATTTGCCCTTATTTGGCCTTTATGATATTTTAATTATACCATAACATTTAGAAATATGTTTAGAAACGTTCACATTCATAGCTTTTCAGATAAAGGTAGATGCTTGAGAATGAACTAAGACACTATGCCCACAGTTACTTTTTGGCTTAGAAATAGAAGCTCAACTGACAAATGTGTAACACGGCTAAACAAGCCATGACCGTGGTAACCATATCTATAAGGCAAATTTATTTACAGGAGCTGATACTATAAGTCTAACTGAGCTTCCATAAGAAGTAAACATCCACATGTTCTGAGAGGAAAAGTGATATTTTAAAATGCAATGAATGATGTCTTCATTACGCAGGACTTTTTGAATTTTTGTAAGTACAGCATGTATACTGTTTTTCTGAAGATAGCATGTATACTGTTTTTCTGAAGATGATCAATTAACATGATAGCTCACTGTCACTTTTATTCTCCTCCCCCTCTTACCTTATATTCCTGTCTTTGCTTCCCTCTCTCTTCACCAATGCATTCCTTATTGGCATCTGTGTCAAGGCAGGAGTATCTTGGCAACCATTATTACAGAGGTGGTAAAACTAAGTTCTGCAATCCCTCACCCTTCATTTTGTTCAGAAAAATGTTCATTGTTTAGCCTGCTTGTGTATCACGTAACCTAAATGAAAGAAAGAGGTTATGTTGTGAGAGAGAGAGAGAGAGAGACATGACCATCCAATAGTTCTTCTTCATGATTCTTAATGGAAATTGGTCATGTGAAGCTTCAGTGGCACAAGGATGTCTGATGTCCTCAGAGTGTAGCTTGACTTTTAGTTTATTATACTGTTGCCGCTATGACTCATTATTCCAGCAGTGAGACCTGGCTATAGCTCGGACATCATGTAGTCATGTCTGAGACCGGATTGAGAGGTTATGTCATACTTGGAAATTCTTCTTTTATTTTCTTGTTAATAAGGCATGTGACATATGGGATGGAACATTACAATAAATGAGATTTGACATGTGACGTGATATGAATGCAGTGCATTTTAATAAATTTTGTTTTCTGTTTTTTCTAGGTCTACTACAAGAGGTCACATGCTAGTTGCTCTAAATGTTAATTGCCCTAACTCCTACTAGCCTGATCCTAGTTAATTACCTAGTCCTGCCATCACTTGCCCCTGCTGAACTGCATAGCCCTACCAGAACCCTAACTCTACCCTTAAAACTATAACACAGTACCTAATGCTAGCTATAGTGTTCTCCTCCCTAACTCTAAAGTCCCTGATCACTGTTTGCACCCACTTCCAAACCCTAAGCTACCCTCCCATTCTCTAAACCTAAAACTCTCTTCCTACACCTAGCCCTAAACTCCCTTCCTATTCCCTAAACCCAAACTCTCTGATTGCACTCTAACCCCAAAACTCCTCCATTAAACCTAAATCCAACTCCCAACTACTGCATGTAAACCTACCTAAACTCAGCTGCTATGTTCAAGTGAGGTACATCAACTCCACTCAGAGCTGCTACACCTCACCCAAACATGTACAGAAAACATGTACAGAAGTTTGAGTGCAAGCAGCTGGCCATGCAAACTACAAGACCAATGATTTTCTGGCTGTTTGAAAGTGGCCTTTGAGTGTCTGAGATTTGAGTGCTTCTAGTAGACTTGATTTTTCTTTCATCACATTGGTTTCTCCCTTTTATCTCCATCAGGCTATAGTGAAAAATAATGTTCCACCTTCTCTCAACCACGTGCAACCATTCCCAACTCTTATTTGCATTATCACCTTCAGATTGAAGGCACTGGCAGAGTTTATACGTATGCATCATTTTATGATTCAGACAAGGCTGAGTCATTTGGGTCTGCTATAAGAATGCAGCTTCATCATTTACATCAGGGTTGTTCTGTCAAAAGCTGTTTTATTTAAATACTATGGGGTCCTTCTGTTTTAAAGTTATGGTATCTAGAGGTTATTATGCCTCTGTCTTGATTCTGTTGAGATCGCCTTGATGTCCTACCTTTTCAACAGTTCTTTGTGCATCCTTTTAATTTTACTACTAAATATACTTTATGAATATGGAAGTCTTGGAATGGCTGCTCAATTGCAAGCTCCTCAGCGGATTCTTATACTTGACTTTAGTAAAGAATCAGAGATAATCCATTTCCTTGGAGTCTGACTTGTAATTTTATACATAACTTGCAAGCTTTCTTGATATTACTGGATTTTTTTGTTTGATTTTTTGGTCCAGGTGATTGGGCCTCATTTGTTCCTTCTTCAGGGTAAGAGCCACCTGTCCCATTTATTCCACAGGGAAGACAAGAGTTGAAATTTATGGGGAGTGGGCTAGTCAGCAGGTACTGTGGGCTATCTTATCCCCATCCACTCAGAAACTTTCAGACTACTATAGCTGTCTCAGGAGGTTTGTGTGTCCTTCTCCTCATGCTCAAGCTCACACTCACTATGAAGTGACACACCCCTAGCAGAGCGGGCATGTTAGGTTCTTCATGCTATGGTGATACACTTAAATTCCTGCCAAATCATTGCCAATACAAGTCAAGCTGCCCCACCACCATGATGGGCTTGCCAGTGTCAATTCTGCACTCTTGTACCTCCCTGTCTTCATCCAGTTCCTCCATTGTCTGTACTGATTGCCAATAATGTGTCATTAGGGAGTACTATCAGGGTTTTAGCCCTCTGTGTGGCACAAGGCTAATATATTATTGGAATGTCATTGGGCACAAGGCCAGTATATTACCGGAATGTTAATATTGTTATTCAGATTCATAGTTGTATGTTTAATAACATGTATTTTGTCATTTTAGCCTTAATGGGTTCATAAAAACAAGATTAAAATGTATGTTATATGTTTCCAGGAGTCACATATCTTGCAGATTTTATACAAGAAAGGTACTTAGCCTCTTGTTAATCATGAAACTAATCATGATCATAATCATGAATCATGGTGTCTAAGCATGAAAGGTCACTTCCTACAAGCCCTTCTCACCCTAGGGGACATTAACGACTGTCCAGTGACTAAGACATAGTGTAAAATAGTGAAGAGCACTCCAGCTGTGCAGGGCTATGTCTTCCACATGTTTAGGCCAGCTACTGTGCATGAGGGACTAAAAGGTGGAGATATCTCAGTCTATGTCCAGAAGAGACGCACATCAAGGCTGGTAAAGCATCATGATGCACCAGAGTGTCTTCATGTCCAAATAACCATAAGAAAGATCCCATATTATTCCTAATATTGTATAACAGCACATGATGCTGAATTTCTTTATATATATATATATATATATATATATATATATATATATATATATATATATATATATATATATATATATATATATATATGTAGAGCCATATATATATATATATATATATATATATATATAAAATACAAATATGTTAAATTAATACAAATTGTCTTAAAAAAAAGAAAGGTCCCATAAGATATACTAGCTAGCTATAGAACTCTCTCTACAATACAAGAAAACTACAATGACGGTCTGTAGGAACTAGAATCACTCTGTATTAAACTCAATAGCATTTTTCTAGTTGACTTAAACTATCCAGCTATAAACTCTGAAACCTACGGCACCACTAGTGCACAAGTACAGAGATTCCTGGCTTTTGTCAATACAAAATCTCAGGAACAATTAGTCAGATTATCCATGGGGGAGGGGGGGGTAATATCTTGTGTCTTGTCCTTACTAATATATGAGCATCTTGCATCATCTCTTGAGCACCTCATCACTTGTTAGGTCTGACCATAAAGCAGTCTCCTTCAGAAAAAAAAAAAACTGAAACCAGAGACCCCTCTCACCCAAGGTTCCTTTAGAAATAGTTGTATCCTGTAAGAACAAGTGTATGGCAAACTCGGAAAAAAAATGTGTGGTTGATCCATAATATCATCAAGTTTTATAATATAAGTAAAATAATTTTGACCAGAAATAAACAAACTCAGGAGTTTAACAAAATCCACCAAACCCAAGCCTGAGGTTAAAATACTACCCAAGCCAAAGACAATCACAATGCACTTTTTAGTTATGTTCATAATCTCAAAAGTACAAAGCAACAATGAACTGAGCTGATTGTAAATAATATTACCTGCTGAAGATATACCAAGCTTACTGGCCGATAAATTTATCTCTAACTTTACCTGTCTCTCAT
Source organism: Protopterus annectens (assembly GCF_019279795.1). Lineage (NCBI taxonomy): Eukaryota > Metazoa > Chordata > Ceratodontiformes > Protopteridae > Protopterus > Protopterus annectens. The sequence continues at coordinate 766,473,182 of NC_056730.1, forward strand.
CTCCATCTGTCCCTTAAAATGTACCTGAAACTGGCTTGTCTCGAGGTATTACACAAGGCCATATCCTAAAAAACGTATCAAATCCTAAAAATATGCATCTGTGGGTCCTGACAATATCCCTGTATGCATCTTAAAAAGCATGAAGCATGATTTAGCTACATCTCTAATAACACTTTTCAGTCTCAGCCTACATACAGTTTTGTACCAAGTGAATGGAGAACAGCTACAGTCATTCCCCTACATTAGAGAGGATCTTCCACAGGCCCTTAAAATTACAGAGCCATAAGTCTGACCAGCCTAATATGCAAAGCCATGGAAAGGCTAATTGTGGAATTAATCAATCAGAACATTGGGAATCGCCAAACAGTGGACCTGTCTCAGTTTGGATTCATCAATGCTTACTCATCCTGATGGATTTTTTGAAAAGGTCACATGGATGAAGGCAAAATGGTACGTACTGCATGGCTCAACCTGTCCAAAGCTTTTGCACAATTCCTCACTCAGGTAAAGTAGAAAAGCTAATTAACCTGGGAGTAAACACCGTTGTCATTCTCCAGATTGCCAACTGACTCACAGATGGGACACAGATAGTCAAAATAGGGGAAGTTACCTCCACAAAGAGATCAGTCACCAGTGGAGTCCCCCAGTGTTAGGTGCTGGGGCCTCTCCTGTTTGGCATCTACTTTTCTGAAGTAAAATCCAATACAAAGGGCTCTGACTGATTAAGTTTGCAGATACCTACTAGCTAGGAGCAGTCACTGAATCCTCAAATGACTTAGTCATCCTGCAAGAAGGTTTTTCTCAAATAAATAACTCCTGTCAAAAGCATGGTCTGAAACAAAATGCCAAAATTGCATTATTGTATGATTTTAGAAGTTATCTACCCCTGGGACTACCACACTGACGATATGACCCTAAGAGTTGACTAAGCTGTTCAGGATTTGGGAACTTATGTGAACCTTTACAGCTATAACTCTGCCATAAATTGGAACAAACTCCCACTAGAAATTAGATCCCTCAAACACCATAAACAATTCAAAACAGCCACCAGAAATTTCCTAAAAACACAATGGTCCTGCCACTGCTTTCATCCTCCCTAACTACTACCCCATGGCTCTAATGACATTTTACCTCCTCCCGGCTCACTTACCCCCTCTTCTCACATAATCTCATAAATCTTCCTTCTTTCAGGTATTAACATAACTCTTACTCCTGTGATAGCCTTTAATCACCCCTCACCCCTCCCCTCAAATACTCTCATTTCTTTACTTTTCACCTTTACAGAATCTACAATTGCCCTAATGAAAACAGACTATTTTTTATTTCTTTGCAAATTGCTTTAATATATTGCTGTTTTATTCTTCAGTATTATGTCTGCTCTTCTTTCAACCACCTTTGCAATTTATTATGTAAAACTATACTCACCTTATATGTGCATATTGTATATTTAATTGTATATTTAATTATTGCTTATTTGTGCAAATTCCTTCTCTAATGACTGAATACAGTATTCTACTGCGGAGCTTTTCTCCCAGGGTCTCTGCTGAAAATGGGCCTCACAGCTCAGTCAGACTAACCCGGTCAACAAAAGTAAAATAAATAAATAAATAAACAGTGAACTAAGTTTTGACCGGCATGTCTCTGTCATTGTAAGAAAGTCCTTTTATATTGTGCAGATTATAAACAAAGAGATTGTGTCTGGATCTAGGGATGTCATTGCCCCCCTTTACTCAGCTCTCATTAGGCCAATCATTGAATATAACACCCCTTTTGACATGTATCTGTCCAGACTTATACATTTGGAATACCCGCAGTGATACCTTACTGAAAGGAAACAAGGCCTAAACAACACGTCCTACATGGATCAACTCAAAGCCATGTCACTATACTCGGTATCCTACAGACTGCTAAGAGCATTACTGATCAATTTACTACACATCAGCAAGTCGAATGGCATCAGAAATACTTGGTATAGAGATCTAAACCTATTCTGCAAAATTAACATAATGCTTAGGAGAGGCATGTATATTTCACTGCTGTGGAACAGACTCCCCATCCACATAAAACAAAGTTGATCCCTGTCCATTTTCAAATGTAACTGAGAACTTTGGATAGGAAACAGAAAATCTACCCTAGGACTGCCCACTGTACTATTAATGGACAGATGCAGCTCCTAAATGCTTTATCCCATGCATGGGTCCCTCAAATTATCTATGCTTTGATCCCAATTATTTTCATTGGGGTAATATATAACCATGGCCAATCTATAATCAAATGGTTAGGGTTAAAATGGTCCACAAGGGCAGCTAACCTGGTACTTACCTATGAATCTATGAACCTATAAATATGACATTTATGAATATTTGCTTATATTATGAATGGCCAGATTCATACAACTCTTGGTGTGTGTGTGTGTGTGGGGGGGGGGGGGGGTGAATGAGTGAGTGTGTCCATCAATGTGATAAGATCATCTGTGGTGACAGTGAGTTTGTGTGTGTGTGTGTGTGTGTGTGTGTGTGTGTGTGTGTGTGTGTGTGTGTGTGTGTGTGTGTGTGTGTGTGTGTGTGTGTGTGTGTGTGTGTGTGTGTGTGTGTGTGCGTAAGCGCATGTGTGCACGTGCAAGCATGAGCGAGCGTGCGCATATGTGGGGGCATGCCATACCTGTAAACACCCCTAGAATAATGAGCAAGCCATAAAATACTGGGGGGCATTAGACACCAGGGAATCACAAGCATTATTTTAAGCCATTTAAAAAATTAATAGAACAGAGGCTTCTCAGCAAGAAAGACATATGGAGATGTACTCCAGACAACAGGTAGTTGTAGATATTACTTAGTCATGTTAAAATGTAATAGAAAAAAAATTGTCAGCACAAAATATGTTTTGGCTGAACACTGGACACCAATGAAATTCTTTAGTAGCACTCATCACTTGAAAAGTTTATAAAACTACAGGTCTTGCAGCACAAAATATGTAAGATGTATGGGGGGGGGGGGCACTAGACCAGGGACTCTATTTAACATTACCCTAAGCTACTTACAAAGTTAATGTAACAGCAGTTGTAGCAATGGCATAAAAAGTATTTAAAGCACCTGTTGTTATCACAGAAAACAGATCTTTAATAAGGTAGAGCTTTAGTTCTCTACATTAACCATAGACACTAGGGGCACTTTTTAAAAGTACATATTACCCTAAATCAATTACAGTGTGTAAGAAGATGTTTGGAATGCTGCACCCTAGCACCCTAGTGAAGGACTGAGACAATGATAAGTAGGAACTGTATTGTCTGGCATTATTGACTTACTATAATATTCCCTTAGTTGTGAGGGACTGAGCAGGTATAAGATGCAAAATCATGGTTATTCAGTAAAATCAGGGACATTTGACAGGGACAGAGGGTCTTCCATATGAAATGAGCTGACATACCCTTTAAACAGCCATGCTCAAAACTTCCAGACAAAACCAGTAAAAAATTTAACTATTACTTTGAATCATTCTAATGCCACCACCAAAGAAAGAAGACAAGACTAAATGGAGCAAAAAAAAAGTGACTACAGTAAAAACAAATATGAATCCATCCACATGCTTCTCATAATTATTGTGCTGTAGATCTATACACACAAGAAAAACTGTAAACTTGTACTCTTTAATTTACATCTTCTGTGGGACATAGTCATTTTTGAAGCATGCAGTTAAAGATGCACTATCAGAGAAATGTCTTGTCTTGATTGAACATCTGTAAACGAGAGTTAATTAATTTATTGATTGGTGACAGTTTATGGGATTGGGATAAGACCATCTAGACGTTATACCAGACTCTGCTGTGGCACCTTCTACGTACTGGCTTTTCTTTTGATTTTTGTTTTGTTGGAGTTTGTCAGAACCAACCTGACTTGTAAACAGATAGCCACTAGTACACTGTGGTGGCTTTATTTTTCAATTGCCCCCACTATAGTGAAATTGAGGAGTGGTTATATATACCTTATAGCTGTGTCTAGGTAAAGACCCCCCCCCCCTCCAGAAATGGGCTTCTTGGATGCTTGCATCTAGTAAAACTATTATTTTGTTTCTGCTGTTCTACTTTTTTGGTTATACTTCTTAATATATGAAAAATTGTTAGTGCATGACTCACTATTACATACGTTTATCAAGCATAGGGAAAGCCATCTACTGTAGGCTATGAATAGAACAGTCTGATAAAGCAAAGTAGACCCATCAAATGTTGGGGCCATGCATATTAATGTTAAGCACAGCATAAATTATGAAAGTTTGCACTTTACATTATTTAAGTGGCTGGTTGAAGAGGAAATAAAAAGAAAACTAAGTTGAAGAAAATAAGATAATTTTGTATTTTAAATTGGGAATCTTGCAGTTTAGTGAATTGAACAGAGAAGCGATGTATTTTTTCAAGAAGGGTTTCAATTATTAACTGAATACCTGTTTGAAAAGACTGACTTCATAGATGCGGGGGTTGACAAATGTGTAGTCTGTAACACTCCTCTGAAGGCCAAAAGCTGAGGTGTCACAATACTGGAAATAAAATGGGTTAGCTGTGTTGGTATGCTTCAGGTAATACTTAAAGAGCTAAGTGGAAAAATATAATGAGACTTTTCTAAAAGGACAAAGAGTGCACACAGCAAGGCATATAATGTAGATTTGACTTTTTTTATTCTTTAGCATGACATTTAATACAGTGGCACAGAAGAAGTAATTAAACAAATTAGAATGACCTGGAAGTGATGTCGAGGTCATAACATGAGTAAACAATAGTTTAGAGAAAGGGCACAGAGGGGAAAGGAAAATTAAATATACACAATAGGGTATCACTTGGATCATTTTTTGGGTTCAGTCCTTTTTGAAGTTCTTATGGCTGAGATTGCAAAACAAATAAAAATAAAGGTGCCCTGCAGTGCAGTGGTGCTGGCACTAAAGACAGAACAGAACAGGAAAGACGAGAATGGAAGTGGCAGGATTAGAATAGTTCAGAATAGTTCAGAATGTGACACTACGTTTGATGCAGAAATACAAATAGTCCACCTGGAAAGCAATAGCACTGAAAAGGAGCACACAGTGGAAGGAGAAGAATTAGAATATTTTCTACTGGTAAGCTAATAATGAGACAAAGTAGTACTGATGGCCGAAGGGATACTAGAAAACATATTTTGAAAAGTCACCATGAAAAAGCAAGTACTTTTTGCTGTTTATGGAAAGCTGGTAGAATCCCATATAAAATACTGCAGTTTGGGAGATGTTCTTAAGGATGCGTACACCATAAAGGCAGTTCAGAGGCTGGAAACAAACATGGTAGACAACCTCCACTAGAAGGGGTCTATATCAGTTCATCAAAGTCTAATTACAGTGAACAGCTGTTCATCAAACTGAATTAACTAAACAACTGTTCATAAAACATTCACATCAGTGAATGTTTTTGACCGGGGGAAAGAAATGACTTAGCCAACAGACCAACTGACAAACTCACCACAGCACATCAAACCTACTAAAGTGTGGGGGGGGGGGCTATGCCTCTCACACCCCTTAATGTGAGGGCTACGCCACCTACACTCCCCTACTTATATATACCAATTCTGAGATCACGCTACAGTGGGGAAAGGGCACATTTCCATATGCTGGCCAAATCATTTTCTTCCCTGGGAAAAACCTTCACTGATGTGAATGTTTGATAAATACCCATTTGGAAATTTTGGTTCGATGAACAGCTGTTCACTGTAATTAGACTTTGACAAACTGATATAGACCCCTCTAGAAGCTATATAAAGTTTCTTTAAAACAGCAGGAAATATTCAGCCAAGAAGAAAAGAAGCCACAGGAAGATACATTTAATAGATCCGCTATGACTGTTTGAAATACATAAGCACATAACACAGTTTACTGGTATCCAAAGCTCATAACTGACAGCATGAATACACAAATGCTGATAATTAGGGGTGACTCATGGTACTGGCCTGCTGGGCTATAGGCCACCAATTTCCTCATTAAAAAATGTTTAATTTCTATTTTTTTATATACTAGTAGCAGTTTGAACTGCAAACTAGTGGGAAAATTGAAAAGCAAAAGAAGCAATGTGCATCTGAACCCGGAGCAGCTCTCATATGTGCTCATGTTTGGATATAGAAGGGGGAAAAACTGTCCTTTTGTCGCTGGTCTGTTTTTAAAACAATCTGGACTGAGAAGACTGCAGACATCAATGAAGATGACCAGAAGTCATTGCAGTTTAAACCGCAGGATATTGGAGGCTGACAGGACTGTAAATTCAGCAGCCATATCAAGTAGCCTGAGTATGTGAAATGGCTGCTGATTAATCTAGTTACTCTTGCATTCTCTTCCCATGCTTAAACTAGACATTTAAGTTACGAAGGAGAGAGCGAGAGGTAGGAAATCCATCAATCAGCATGTTTTATTTATTCTGAGTGAGACTGCGAATCAAACTTTAAGGTATGAGAAGCCAAGGAAAACTATTTATAAATTACCCCCCCCCCCAAAAAAAAATAATAATTAAGTTCTCATTTTTTTTTCTGGAAGAGCCAACCAGATACTTTCTGCATTTTTTTCCTGTCAGGAGTCAACCAGATACTAGTGGCCTGTGTGTTTTCTGGGCTATTGATGACTCTCTTTTTTAATATAATATCTTGCCGGGGTTAACCAGATAGTAGGGAGGTAATGTGTTTTGGGGCTGCTGATGCTTTTCTCTTTTTAATATAATACACTGGTGGGTTCAACCAGATAACTAAGGAGGCAGTGTGCTTTGTACATTGTGGATATTTTTAAATATAATATCATGGTAGAGTTAATTGGATACTAAGAAGATAGTATGCTTTGGAGGTTGCTTGAATGTGAATGTCTTTTTTCACATAAAATATCCTGGCAAGGGTCAAACAAATACTAGGCACACAGTGTGTTTTGGGGGCTCCTTGTGGATTTTTTTAACCTAATATCTTTTTTTCAGGGTCAATCAAGATAGATTAGGATGGTATATGGCTATTTTATTGTTGAACTCTGGCCTTGTATAACTAAAGTGTGTATGCATGAACTGAACGAAGATCACCTGCACGCCCTTGAATATGTGATGTAAAAAATATATAGTAATGTAAATTTTAAACCTTGTAGTCTCAAAACAGATACTTTGGGTAGGCAATCAGGTTGGGGGGGATATGCCTAGTATGTGTAGATGAAATGACTGGCCTTATTGTTATACTTCTGACTTGCTTTGCAAGAGTGCTTTGCAACGTAAATCTGAATGAAGTAAGATCGACCACAAGCTATGAACTCTGGCTATTGATTATGTGAAAAAATACATATGTTAAATAACAGAGTTGTCTTTTATCCCTTTTTTTTGTCTTTAACCTCACAAGATCAAATCAGATACTGCAGAAGGTGGACAATAGGGATTGTAGTTATATGTGAATGAAATAAATGGCCCTGCTGTTTACTGTTGTAATTCCAGCTTTGCACAACTATAATAGTTGTTTGTACTTTCAGATGAATGTAATCTAATTATGAAATTTACAATTCATCTTAATTTTTATGTTATTTTGTATCTGTTTATGTATATACCAAATATCTGTTTAAAAATGTTTGTAATATGTAAAGAACTTTTCTCACCAGACATATGTTGAAAAGTTTTTTTTTTTTTTTTGACTAAAGACAGTTGGCAAATCTGGGTAAACAAAAGTAAAATAAAATAAAATTTGTATTTGTGTAAGATGAGCTGGCACACGTAAGTTGTGACTAATGTTTCTTTCAACTAAATGAAGTTAATGCAAGTATGTAACCTTTCTACTATTTTAATCCTGGAAATTTTGTTCTGTAATGGGGATGGGGGCTGTTTGTGAATGAAATGGGTTAGTTGGCACTGCTGTTTACTGCTGTAATTCTGGCTTTGCAAGATTAATGTGTATTTTAGTTAAGTCAACTGCCGTACAAGCCTGTGTCACTGTCTCTCAGAACCACTTGCAAATTAGGTTTGGAGTGACCTTGAAATGTGAATAATAAATTAAGATAATACAGCAGGATTTACAAATTTCTTTACTTTTCACTCGGCACTGTACAAAATGCAAATTACATGATACAGTACAACGTATGTTTACTACATCATGTGTACTCATAATAGTTTCATGCAGTCAAGAGCAATCACTTTTTTACTGTTTAGGGTTTGTGCTGTTATTGGTAACCTAAACACCTCACTAGCTCTGAATGTGATTTAGTCTAGTATTTGGTAGACTATTCAGCATATCCAATAGTGATTGAGTGTTGTTCCCACTGTAATATAGCTGCCCCTCATTAAGATGACCCCATCCCTTTCTAGTTGGCCCCACCCCATTCAGGTGTCTCCTGCAGACCCCCTTTGATTTGAGGTCACCAGCTGTCGCAGCTCATAATACATGTACTTAAGCTTTTCATGTTACAAGAAAACGAAAGAAATTAAAATCATTAAAAAATGTGTTCTTTTGCAGGGGTCAATTCCACTGCACTCCCTCGTAGCAAAGAACCCCTTACTATATTATCATCACAATCAGGTCACTGCTCTTTGAAAAAAAGCAATTACTTCTGTTTTATCTTTATTTTTATATTAACTCCTGAGATATTATTGTATTAACCTTTCTTCTTTATCTTAAATGGAGTAATAAGATCTCTGTTACTTGTAAGATCATATTGTCTGTCAGCCCTCTTCTTTAATCTGAGAAAGAAGTTAGCAGTCACAGTCTCCAGCTCATAAACTCCATTTTTAGTGAGTATCTGTGTTCTTCACTTCCTAGAAGTGAGATTTGAAAAGCCTAGTTTCATATTCTTGTCATGTCTTGAACTATATTTTGTCAGTTTGACTACATGGACCACTGGCCTGCATGTTGCCCACTACAGCTGACTCAAATAACAGTCACAACAGAAACTAATGCTTTACAAGGTGGTCTTGTACCAAAAATTAACTAATGCACTCAAGGCTATATCTGATTTAAAAGGCAATCATTTTTTAAATGGAAGCAACTTAAATAATTAGCTACTCATTATACTACATGAAAAAGCCAAGCTGTCAATATACAGAATTAACCTTTTTTAGAATGATTTCTAAACTGTTAGAAAAGAACTATTTGGTGTAATCTATCTGTATGAAATGGCATGTACATCACTTTAAATAATAATTCAAAGAGTTATTAAATACTTGCTCACGTTCTGGATTCTAAGGACCAGTCAGCGGCTCATGGTAACATGACTGACTAACATTATCAGTGTAATGCAAATCTAATAAGAGTGAACTTTCCCATGTACTGGCAAGTAGCCTTATCTTTCATATCTGTGTTGGTGTACTTTGGGGAGAAGGGTAACCACAGCATAGTTCATGCCCATACACTGCTGGACTACTAGTCTGGAACGTTGTGACGACAACTTTTTAGAGTCCCATGCAAGCTTGACAACTTAAGGATATAACATCACCAAATTATTTATTTATTTTTTTGCAAAACCATCTCTGTTTGCAGGAAAGAGCACTGATATTTGTAACCACCTATTCTCTAAAACCTTTGGAACGTCTTCATACATTCTAAAAGAACAATGCACTTAAAACATTTGGACATCGGTTTTTGCAAGCATATTTTAAATGCTCTCAACTGCTTTATAAATTAACTCTGATTTGAATCTTTTAAATCAATAGCTTAGAAAAATATATTTTAGTTTTTTAACATCTTTGAAAGGAGCATTGCATTGAAAACTTTATAATCAGTGAAAATAGTGATTTATATTTTTATAGACCACATTTTTCCATAGCTTGAGCGTTCTGCTAAGAAAAAAGCTATTGGTCATTTAACACAAAAACACTGGATAGGATTCAGAAAAAAAGATATTGCAGTAGTGCTATTAGGACTTCATTGGGAAGCTGCAATAGTGCGACAGTGATAAAAAGTGACTAAGGACGTTTACTATAAATGCTTGTGCACTAGTAGCATCTGACACACTTTATTGCTGCCACTTGCTCTAAATGACAAGTGTCCCACTCTCACTAGCCCAATCCTACTTACTTAGTCAGGCCACCTACCACCCAGCTCTACTGAGCTGCATAACCATCACCAGAGCCCTAACTCTAACCATAAAACTCCACCAGGTCCCTATCCCAGACCACTGCACTCCCCTCCTGCTCCCCAACCCTAAAGTCTCCAATCACTCCATAAACCTAAAACTCCACTCCCACTCCTAAATTCTAAGCTATTCTTATACTTCCTAAACCTGAAGGCCCCAATTGCACTTTTTTGCTGTTCTGTCTCTCTCTATTTGTTTTAATTAAATAAGGTTTATGTCTTTAGTCTTTTGAAGAACTGGAGTGTCATGGTGTTGTGGCATTCATTTGGTTAATGCACATGGCTATTTTTGAGGATATCTTGAGTTAGCATTAGGGTTGTTTTTGTTTAATAGTGAGAATTTTATTTTTAATGATATTATGACAACCAGATTTCAAAAACATAAGGATAACATACTGGAAGGCATCTGCTATCCAGCAATGTGACTTTGATTCTGAGTTACTATCTCACCCATGTGTATGGCATCATACTTGGAGACAGGGTTTGCCCAACACACTGCCTTAAAATACCAAGGTACTACATCAGATAGAGTCTAACAATGCCAGGAATATGTAATGGGATTTACTAGAGGTTCTGAAACATTCTCTTCTATGGCAATTAATCTAATTACCTACTCTTCTGAGTCCGGCTGAGGCATTTGTAGACCTACTGAGTCGTCATGAAATCATCTGATATTACATCTTTGTCTTTGTATCACCAGTACTGTAGGCATTGAGCCAAATACCAAAGTATCTATTTAATCCATCATCACAGAGTGCATTAAAAGGCATAGTAATTGAAGTACTGAATATTGTAAAAGAGATAAAATAATTGAAAGTGGGATCTTTACAAAAAGGAAGGAGCAAATTGCATAGAAATAAATGGAATGTAGGAGAAAGTATATACAGAAAAATGTCCAGGAGGAGCGACATTTAATGGGAAGGCAGGACCTGAGCAATTTATGCAATGTAGGAGTAAATGAGAGTAGTTTTAAAGAAAGAAAAATAAATGTGACATAATGCAGAATGAAAAAAATGTTAATATGGTTTGTTTTCTTTTCTATTTAAATATGTATGTGCCTATTAATATATTCTTCTTTCGGCTTTTCCCAGTTAGGGGTCACCACAGTGGATCACCTGTCTGCTCATGATTGGCAATGGAGTCCTTCAGTGTTGAGTTGCCAGCCTGGCACCCAACCTTCTACAGGAGGCACACACATTCACTCAAACCTGGGGCCAGTTTAGAGTGTCCAATCCACCTACAGCATGTCTTTGGGATGTGGGAGGAAACCGGAGCACCCGGAGAAAACTCACATGACCACAGGGAGGACATGAAGACTCCACACAGAAGGCACCCCAGCTGAGGATCGAACCAGAGAACTTCTTGCTGTGAAGTGGCAATGCTAACCGCTGCACCACTGTGGCTCCCTCATGTGCCTAAATTAATATACTTGTTAAAAAAGAAAGAGCTGGCTGAGATGAGCCACCAGTATGCAATCAACTTCCACAAAGGAGATTCCCATCTGGAATCCCTGCCCACCATTTTCAACATAGGTTCATAGGTTCATAGGTTGGTACTAGGCTATCAGCCCTAGGGCCTATACAAGCCCAGCCATAACAATTCCCTGGCTATTTCTTCCCACACTATTTACTTCCCTGGATCCCTGTCTAGCAGGGTGACCAATGTGATCCCCGGGGTGAATTTCCTTTCTCCCATCCAATCGTCAAGGTTCCTTTAGAAGAGGGCCAAAGAGGCACTCTGCTTGACATGTATGGGCAATCTATTCCAGAGTCTGGGGAGTCTCTGGGTCAGGAACCTATCCCTCCAGCATGTTTTGTTTATTGTGATGACAAGGTTTAGATCCCTGGAGTGTGTGGCTCTGAGGGATTGGGATTTCTTTAAGTGTAGCATGTCCAACAGCTCTGGGTTTGACATGGCCTTGTATGTTAAGCAGAGATCGCCTCTGAGTAGACGATATGCGACAGAGTATAGCTGGAGTTTTTTAAAGTGGTCAGCGTAGGGCATCTGCAAAGTAGATGGTTTATCTACTAGAGAAATCACACCTCTAGATGTGCACACCGTGCACCCACAACCCATTCTTCCTCCCAGGAGAGTTTGAGGGCAATGTTGACTGCTATTATGCTAGGGCTACTAAGTGAACGATGTTTACCTTGGTTACAGTCAGGCCTCCAAACCCTTGCACTTCAAAGCCAAGCTCGAGCATGCTGAAGACTTCTAGAATGCAGAATTTCACTTCACTTTTTAGTGTTTTTGCATTAAGAGGTTAGAAGTGCCCTGTACAGAAGAAAATGTTTAGTTAGTAAATGTTATCTATAAAACTACCATTAGAACTAAAACCTGTAAACTAGTGTGGTTAAAACAATCCCATGGGGGTGACAAGTTTAGAGGAGCTAGTTTGCATGTTAAGCAGCACTAGTATCAAATCTTAGCACAATCTAACCCAAGAGACCACCCAAGGAGACCTCTCTGTATAACCCAGTCTGTGACGTATCGTAAATCATCTATATACAGGTCTGAACAACATGGATATGAAATTTCCAACTTTCTCCATAGCCAGCTTAGTAAATTTGGGGATCCAGAGACAATGCAGTAATTGTCTAATATTCACAGACAACCATTTTATCCTTAAATAAACCAACACAGTATGCAAGAATAGCACATGCCCAGTTTCACTGGAGACAAAAATTTTGCATACTAACAAGGTTGTCAAGAACAGACACATTGCACCCACCACATAGTGTCCACAATACACAGACCAACCTATGCTAAAGCACACTAAAAAGCAATTTTCCCAAACTCAAAGATCCCCTAAGCTTATAAATGGCCCACAGCAGCATGTAGAGCACTCACCAAAAGTAACACCAAGCACCACACATACACCTACATCCAGTGGAGTGCCAACAGCAAATCCCATAAAGCAAGCAAACACATTCCCCAGGACTCGTGTCACTGGGACTCCATTATATGACATACAAATGCCCCACTCATCAGATGGAACAAGGAGAAGAAATACTGGTCACCTTGTATCTACTGTCTTTCACGATATGTCAAAAGCCTTTGGCACTTTTTCACATCAGAAACTGCTAAATGAACTAGCCTCACTAAACCTCTCCCAAACAGCCCTATACTGGTTTTACAGCTATATATCTGACTGACAACAGGCAGTAAAATGGCAAGATGAACTTTCTACCCTTTTACCTGTCATTGTCGGTGTACCAAAAGGATCAATACTCAGACCACTATTATTTATCATTTTCACCAACAAACTCAACACAGCTACCAAACATGTGACCATTGTTCAATAGTGGATGACTCTTCCCTCATATGTTCAGCCACCTCCTTACTCCTTCAAACAACCCAGAAAGATTTCCTTGACATTGAAAACTCTCTCTCTGACTCCCAACTAGTTCTTAATCCTAATAAAACAAAACTCATGCTCTTCACAAATAACAAATGACACAATTACAATCCTCCCTTCATCATCTGTTCAACAAAACTCTAATAGAACCTATTGAACAGACCAAGCTCCACAGGTCACATTCGATAACAATCTTAGATTTGACAAACACCTAGTTATACTATCAAATCAGTTCATATCAAGTTAGTCTCACTCTGCAGGGTCAAACCTTTCCTGACCAACCCTAACAGAAATTCCATAGCCAAAACTCATCTACTTTCCACACTTCTATAAAACTCATCTACTTTCCACACTTCTATATGCCTCTCCAATATTCACTAATTTTAGAAAAAAATGATTTAGATAAGCATGAGTCCTGTTATAACATAATAGCAAGATTTGCCACACACTTCCCTTACAGGCACGCAATTGCACTACACTGCACCAACTAAAATGGCTTAAACTACCTAATATCCTAACCTTCAACCAACTTATTCTCACTCACAATGTCTTCCACCACCCAAACAACTGCCCATCTCTCAAGGACCTTGTTCAGCCCTATTACAGCAGTAGATCTCTAAGATCTATAAATAAAGTCCTATTTGATGTAACCATATCTAACAATACCTATGGTGATTCCCTGATTTCAAACAAAACATCTAAATATTGGAATCTCATACTTCAAACAATGATGAATACCACCAACTCTTCCGCGTTTAAACTACAGTAGACTCTCTTTTATCTGGTCCATCTTTAATCGGCCTCCTGTTTAACCGGCCATCAAATTTCTGCCGCAGCCCTGGCAAAAGATAACAGGGAAAAGCGACACCTCTGCCTACACTGGGCTAAATAATGACAGACATTTGAGTTTTAGACTTCATATTCATTGGAAAAATGCATACTAGCAGAAATCCTCTTATTCTAGCTGATTTATAACCTATACATGCTATTTTGTATTCTTTTTCTGATTAACCACCATTTGTTTATCTCTGATCCCAGCAAAACCAGATAAGGAGTCTACTATACTACTAAAGGAATACCTCTCTAACAAATGGCTTTGCTCTTGTACTAGACCTGGATGATCAATCTTACCTTTACCCCCCTCTCAGTTCTGCACACTACCCCTCTCTCTCATTCCTTGACTATTCCATTACTGTCATATTATATAAATTCCCCTCTCTACCTAGTTCTCTCCTTCCTGTGCTTATCTTCAAGTGTTCTTTCCTAGTCAACAACAAGATTAAACTGTAATTTTACTCACAAGGACACTGCAACCTTATTGTTATTTTCTCTTTCACTCCCCTGATATGTATTACTTCATGCTCAGCAATCATCAGAATTTGCTAGCTATTTCTTGTTATTACTGTTACACCTGAGCTTTTCATGTCTAACAAATTTCTAATGCATAATCACTTCGCCCTTGCTTGTGCTGCATGTTGTTCTTCTTGTTCTTCTTTCAGCTTTTCCCAGTAAAGGGGTCGTCACAGCGGAACTCCGGTCTGCTAATGATTGGCAGTAGATTTTTACGGTGCCTAGATGCCAGCCCAACGCCCAACCTTCAACGAAGGCACGCCCATTCACGCATGTCTTTTGAACACCACTCGACCACGGGGAGGACATGCAGACTCCACACAGAACGCACTCCAGCCGAGAATCGAATGGGAGAACCTCTTGCTGTGAGGTGACAACGCGCCCGCTGCACCACCGTGGCTTGCTTGTGCTGCATATAATTTGCATTTCTTGTCTTGTTAAATTATTTTTTGTTAACACAGCTTTTAAGTGTATATAATTGTATTTTTTTTTCACTTGTTAAAAAACGTTTTGTAATGGAGTTTTTCTCCCTGGGTGTCTGCTGAAAATGGGCCAATGGCCCAGTCAAACTTTCCTGGTAAACAAATGTAAAATAAAATAAAATAAAATAGTGGTTAGTTGCTCACCTAGAGCAAGGATCCACCATGTTACACATGGATTCCAGTCAACAGACTACAGGTACCACTATGATTCTATCATAGTTCATGTAGAGATTAATGACCTCACACATACCTCCCTGGACTATATGAAGAGAGACATTATTAGTTTTTCTGAATACGTGGCTCAGACAGGTATGTACCTTTACCTGAGCAGCATTCTACCTTCACAAAGAATGATAAAATAGTACAAACAAAAGATAATTGCCTTCAGTGATTGTCTTAGTTTCTGGTGCCTTTCCAGCAGGACTCAATATTTTTCAGCATGGGGAGACATGGTTACCAAACCAGGTTGCTTTGCAAAGAATGGTCTGCACCTGTCCCCTCTTAGGCTTCCAAAATCTTTAGCCACCCCCTTAGAGCATTTTTAGGCATCACCAAATTGACAAGCCTAATGATATAGCAAATAAAACGCAAAGAAACCTAAAGTGATACAGCTCAATGCTAGGAGCCTAAAAAAGAAACTCCACACCCTACAAGCTTTTCTCAATGTGGAAAATATAGACATCTGTGCCATTACCGAGACATTGTTTAAATCCATAGAAAGTATTCCAGCAGTGCAAGGCTTCAGTGCCTTCCACACATTTAGGCCATCAGTTCTACAGACAGGGACAAAAGGTTGGGGAGCCTCAATCTAAATTAGCAACAAGTATAACTCTAGGTTGAATAAACATGACAATACCCTGGAGTTTGTTTATGTTCAAATCATCACAGATCAAGTCCCATATTATATCCTAACAAGATACAGGTCACTCTCTATGTGCCAAGAATCCCACAGCTTGTATCTAAACCTACTGGAAATGTTCAATATTAAACCAAATACCCTATTCTTGGGAGACTTTAGCTATTCCTCTATAAACTGGGAAACATACACTGTTTCAAACTCACAGACACAACTATTCCTGGACTATATTAATGTAAATATCCTTGACTAAATTGCGCACACATCCACCATAGTTTCAAACATACTCACCAATATGGGAGAGTACTGCACACATCCCACTGTCAAGTCCTCTCTGGTGAAGTTGGACCATAAAACTGGTTCTTTTAAAATAAAAATCCACTCTGTAACCCCAGCAAACCCTGTTATGAACTATTCAAAGCAAATTACATCCTCCTAAGTGATAGTTTGTCAACATCCAGTGCTCCTCCTAACCCTGAGTTCACAACAAACTATGAAGAATTGTTCACATTCCCTATACAGCCATGAAAATGGCTGTATAGAGGCTGCTGCACCTACCAGAAGTAACCCAAAACAAACTAAAGCAAACCACACTGGAGGAATCCCAACCCTACAAGGTCTTATAACAAAAGGAAAATGTCATGGCTAAAATCAGGAATTGCAGCTCCCACAATGATCAGAGCTCTCTAACGAAACTAGACAGGAAACTAAGATAACTATTTAAGTCCAACAAGGTCAGTTATAAGGACAAAATAGCCTTACAAGCAAAGCACAACCACAAGTCCTTCTACAGTTATGTCTATAACCTCAAAGGCAGCATACAGCAGTGTGCAGAATTGGCGATGACTGGTGCGACCTTCATTGAACAGACCAACATAGTGAATTTGCTGGCTGAGACGTTCAGCTCAGTCTTCATCCCCAATTCCCTACCCTACCTCCACACATGAAACACCTACTAACATACCCCCCCCCACTATTATCAGGGAGTAGGTTCTGACAGTGCTCACTAAAGCCAAAAACGCAGCCTCAGTGGGCCCTAACAGTATCACAGGATGCTTCCTAAATAGCTTGAAAAATAACCTTTCAAGACCACTTGAGTCATCTATAACCTCAAAATGGGTTTTGTACCATAGGAATGGAGGACTGCAATGGTTATTTCACTTCACAAGGATGGACCATCAACTGACCATGGAAACTACAGACCCATTAATCAGACTAGTCTAATATGCAAGCCATGGAATGTATTATCATGGAAATGATTAACAAAGATATATGCAACCTTCAGACACTGGACCCAACCCAGTTTGGCTTTGTCAAGGGAAGGACATGTCTAATCCTGGTGGACTCCTTTGAGAATGTTGCCAAGGCAATGCACAAGGGGAAAGTGGTGCATATCACCTACCAAGACCTGGCTAAGGTGTTTGATACAATATCTCACTTGGGTATAATTAACAAACTCACCAAACTATTTATAAACCTCTGCATAACTGGCTAGATTACCAGCTAACTCACAGGTAGGGCCTAGGCTGCCAGGACCTACAATAAGAGGCTGGTACCAGCAGGGTAGCTCAGGGGTCCATGAGGGAATCACTTCTATTTGGCATCTACCTTCATGTAGGTAAAGGCTAATGTCAAGGGTCTTTGGGTGACCAAGTTTGCAGAACACTGCAAATTGGGACCTTTCACAGATTCCCCCATGACGCAAATATCTTACAAAAGGGTCTAACACAGACTGGTGCCAAAGTCAAGGATTAAAACTCAATGCCAAGAAATGCATTATAGTGTCTTTTGGAAAACTGCCACCCTGGTTAATTATTCCATTGGTAAGATACCCCAAAGAGTTAACCTAGTTTGCTGGGATCTGGTAACATATGCAAACAGTAATCTGGAATTTGACCAACATGTGGCCAAGTGAGTAAGAAATCATTCTATGTCAACCAACTTAAAAGTAAGAGCATGGCATCCAAGTCCATGGAAATCATGGTGCCACTTTATTCAGCCCTTATCAGACCCATCATTGAGTATAATGCCCCCTTCAGTATGTACTTGTCCAGACTTATGCAACAGTTGGAACACCTTCAAGGTTCCTTACCTGGAGAATCCAGGGTATAAACACATTGTGCTATGTAGATTGCCTTAAATTTCTATCTCTGTATTTCATCTCCTACAAGTTATTGATAGAAAATCTATGCATGGCATACAAGTTATCCTTGGATCCAGCTCTCATCGTCCTTTTGCACATCTACAAAATGAACACCATTAGAACCAGCAGATCCAAGGAGTTAAATTTTGCTTGCAACATAAACAGAACATGTTGGTTAGACAAATATGTGTCTCAGAAGATCCCATGCTCCATAACAGGCTCTCAGTCCATGTGAAGCAGAGTCCCTATTTAACCCTATTTAAGCATAACTTTGACCAATGGATTGGAAAACAGAAATTCATCTCATCCCCCATGTCTCTGATAGACAGAGGCAGACAGTAACTATCCCCAAACTAACATGACCCCCTCCCCCACATAACCTTTAGAAATGGTCCTAAATGTTTCTGCTGTAAAATCTGAAATAAAAAAATTAAATTAAATTCAAGTTTATTTCAATACTGAAAATATAAATAACAAAATACTCAGGACCAGTAAGTCTCCTTTACCTCCCATACGCTAACAAGCAAAGTTTTTTCTTACTACTAATACAAAACAAGACAACACCAAATCTTTGTAAGGTCCTGTCAAATTCCTGGTCCATGAGAACAGTGGGTAGGCACAGGGGAGGGACAGGAATTAAAGAATGCTTCCATAACATACTTTTGACAAATAATCTACTGAAACCACTATATACACACATATTCCAATACTACCTAAACAACTTAAAAGATTTATGAATGTGGGAAATAGATTCATGGAACATTAAAGGGCTCCAGAACATAAAAAAAGGAAACTCTTTCTTCATCTATGTCTGCAGGCTAAGGCTAGCTTTATATTACTTCAGGAAACTCATTTAAACAATGACCAATGGCCAGAAATAAAAAAGAAAAAATGGATACGAGAAATAATAGTCTCTGAAGGTAAAACAAATAGTGCTGGTGTAGCAATAACCATTAAAGATCATTACCAAGACAAAATCATAGATTCCAAAATAGATAACGAAGGGAGATGGTGTTACATAATCATTTCAACTCCCATTTATGATAAGCCTATTATAATTCTTAATATTTATGCACCATGCAACAATCAACATTCCTTCTTTGCTTCACTATATCCTATATTAAATCAATATAACAACCACTACATAATCATTGGGGGGGGATTGGAATGCCTACCAAAATCTGAAACAGGATAAATCAAGCCCACAAAGATCATCCAATAATCAACCAACGTTAGCACTAAGTGAACTTAAACATGACTTTAAATTATACAATCCCTTTAAACATGGTAATAAAACAAATACCGTAAACAACTTTACATTTTACTCCAAATGTCATAAAATGTGGTCAAGAATTGACTTTTTTATAATTTCAGAAGAGCTAATATATCTTGACCCCACAGTATCTATACATCCCCGCTATCTATCTGACCACTCTAAAATTACCCTAAACATCAGTAAAGATAACAGAAATAGCACACCTTACCAGGGATACAACTGGTCCTTAAACCCCAACCTTTTAAATAAAAAAGAAATTGTCCAAGAAATCCAAGATATACTTAAATCCTCACTAGTTAAGGTAGTAAAACAGCAAGACCCCCCTGATATTGAATAGGCGGCATCTAAAGCCCAAATAAGAGGCATCTTTCTCCAAAAATCTGCGTACTATAAAAAAATACAAATTAGAGAGGAACAGATATTAGAGGATAAAATCAAATCACTAGAACAGGACTTAATGAAAAACCACAACACACAAACTGAAACAGAACTACTGAAATGCCAGAAAGACCTTTTCCTGACTCAAAATAATAAATTATCATTTCATGAAACTAAAATACTTGCAAAATATGCCAATCATATACAAACATCATCTCGGGCACTAGCAAGAATCATTAATCGGTCGAGGTCACCCTCTCATATTCCTGAAATATCATTTAAGAATAAAACCTTCACAAAAACTGAAGATATTATCAAAGTTTTTTAATTGATATACTCACAAATTTATGGAGAACAAAAAAACTCACTCTTAAATGAAAATTATAGTGAATTCCTACAAAATCTTAACTTTCCGAAAATTGATGAGAAATTACAGAAAGATCTAATAAAACCAATATCCACTGAAGAAATAATATCAACAATTAAAAAACTAAAACCACACAAATCTCCTGGCCCAGATGGTCTTATCGCGGAATTTTACAAAACGTTCTGCAATATGACCGCACAAATTCTATCGCACATATTAAATTACATAATAAACAATGAATTGAATGATCCTCATTTTAATGCATCCAAAACAATCCTCATACCTAAAGAAAAGATGGATTTTCAAAACCCAGATAACTATAGACCTATATCACTCCTAAACATTGATACAAAAATTCTGACATCTATTTTGGCCAATAGACTGAAGAAAATATCTAATACAATTATATCTAATGAACAAGCTGGCTTCTTAACATCTAGACAACCCAGTGATAATACTTTAACACTACACACATTAATATCATATGCTAATCAAAATAATCTAAACATATATGCACTCATTATAGATGCCCAGAAGGCTTTCAATAGAGTCAACATAAACTTTTTTATTTCATATCTTACCCTACTTTAATGTACCCCAAGAATTTATCCTAACACTAAAAACACTATACAAAAACCCATATACAACATTATATATAAATAAAAGGTGGTCTAACAGAATTCAAATCAGGAATGGAACCCGACAAGGATGTCCTCTATCTCCTCTACTATTTAACATATATCTAGAACCCCTATTCTTAAACATCAAACAAAATATATATCACAATGCCCCAATAATTTATGGCACAAGAATAACTATGTCAGCCTTTGCCAATGACCTTAACATATATTGTACAACACCAATCTCAGACACCAAAAATATACTATCTGCTATTGCAGATTTTGCTGTAATATCAAATTATAAAATAAACCTTAAAAAAAAACAACATTTTTTCATTAAGACCTCCGAAACCTTTCTCACTCTTACCATTGATAGGATAATTAAAATCTGAGGAAAAGATCAAATATTTAGGAATTACATTTTCTACAGATAACAAAAACTTTAATCTTAATAATATTAAACAAAATTGGGAACACATTTTATGTGAACTAAAGAGATGGGGAAATCTGAAATTACCTCCACTAGCAAAAGTTTTGATCACTAAAATGAATATCTTGCCCAGACTACTATACATTTTTATGTCTTCACAGTTGATAATACCCAAAAATTTTTTTAAACAAATGCAAACTGAACTCGCTAAATTTATATGGGAACCAAAAAAAAGTAGAAAATCATATGATAAACTGATGACCCCAAAAAACAAAGGTGGTTTAGACCTACCTAATTTCGAAAATTACTACCTAATCATAAATGCCAACAGAACGCTAAGAATTGCAAATTATGACACACAAAGTAACAACTGGTTCCCACACTGGCTAAGACTATGTTTTAAACACATGAAACGCCTGAATATAAATCCCAAAGCACTACCCTTTTTAAACAAAGACATCTATAAAACATATAATTTAATGGAAATGATCAGAAACTATATAACATTAACGCAAAATCTTTTCAGATCAGTAAATCTCCTCCAACACATGATGACCCTACAACCCTTCCAGAAAAATCCTAACTTGAAAATTAATAATCAACTAATAGACCTGAAAAAATTCCCACTCATAATTAACTTAACATTACAAGATATTTATCCATATTTAAACTCCTCCGCCCATGAACTAAGGCAACAACTAAGCCTTCCTAAATCATATCTACTGGTCTTGAGGCAGATTAAGGAAATCTCTACAAGTTACTTTCAAAATAAAACTATTAATAAAGATGATTTGATGAAATGCATCTCATTAAATCAAGCCCTTCTACGAAGTAGCAAATTTATAACATATTCATACAAATTGATAAAAGACATCAAATATCAAGATCATCTATTACTGTCTAATTATTGGAAAAAAATACCATTGATCGATGATAATAAAATAACACAAGCATTCAATCTAACGGTAAAACCCATCTCCCTCCAAAAATTAACATTTACCCAACTTATGATATTCAATAATGCATACTATACATGCCATAGCTTGCATAAATTCAACCCAAAAAACTCTCCCAAATGTCCCCATTGTATAGATGAAACTGCTGACCTTTTGCATATGTTCTGGAGCTGCAAATGTATATTTAAACTGTGGAGCTCCCTAAAACTACAACTACAAAAGATGGGATACCAGTCATCAACACTCACTTGGGAATTTACAATATTACATATCCCCCCAACTAACTTATCCAAAAACCAAATAGTCATCCTCATCAATATTTTTCTACTAATGAAACTCTACATAGCTACTAACTGGTTGACCCCATCCAAAACTTCTGGGGGAAATTTTAAGATCCTGGCAATAAAACATATATTAGCCCACAAATCTATAATACACAAACAAAACAAAAATCCATCCAGCCTGAAATCATGGGAACAAATGTTCAATATTATACTGGCATAAAACATTGAATCTGTAACAAGTCTTTAATATACACAACAAAAAACATAACATTATTTGGAACTATACTACTTTAAATTATGAACCCTGGAGAAAACAACCTCATCATTTACTTTTAAGAGAGAGTATGGAAGCATTCATGTAAATAATGTAAATATGTTTTAAGAATACTGCTTTGAATACTGTATGAATAACACCTCTGTTTTTTTGTTTATTTTTTTCTTTCTTGTAAATATTTTGGAATGGAAAAAGAAAACAATAAAAAAAATATTATCGAAAAAAAAAATAAATAACAGAATACTGTTTACTATGATAAATTTCAGCAGTATTGTATGTTAAATGAGGAGAGATTGTCAAGTAAAGGAATGCTGTTATGGTTGCGTGGGGGGCAGTTATACCCTGCCTAAGCCCCAGTTTGATCATGATCAGGTTCTACAGGAGGTGTGATACAGAACACACAGGCTCATGTTTTGGATAACCTATGTCTCACATACTGAAGGTGAGGCTGGCCCAAGCAGCTGAGGTTTTAATGCATTTGGATTTATAAATACCACTGGAAAAAAAAAATAATACTAATACTAAAACTAATACTAATATTTTTGCTACTGCTAGTACTAATATTAATACTACTACTGTTACTACTACTAATAATATTTATACTAAATACTAACACTAACACAAAGACTAATATTAAACTAGTAACACAAAGTAAAAACTGTTTACTAAAATCTAGATGCCTTGGCCGCAGCCTTCAAATGATATAAAAGAACTCAAAAAGTCAAGTTTAAATAAAAATGAATGTCATTAAGAAAACAAAAATAATTAGCAATAAATTAGATGATTAAAATCTTCTAATCACAATCTGAATCCACGTGTCTTCAGCAGTAATATAGGTAGCCCTTCTGTACCCAAGGCCTTTTCCCAGTCTTGTATCCCACTCAGCTTTAAGCTAAAGTCCAAAAAAACAAAACTCTCTAGTTTTAACTGTAGCAAACTATTTGCTACAAGTATAGCAAACAGGTTGCTACAGCTTACAGGGAGTACTGAGTGGTTCAGCCATGACTGAAAATGCATTATCAGCATTCAAATGAACTAAACCCCACATGGAGCACAGCAGAACTTCTGCAAGTACATGACCAGCATTCAGACACTGAATGGCAGTAATGAAGGTTGCACCCCCTGACATCTTGTACCCTGAGATCTGTTCCTTTTACCCTACCCTAGTTATACCTCTGGACTTCAGACTATTAAACTTCAAAATATTTTGAGGTTCTTTCTGTGACAGAAATTGCTCCACAGTTTGCCTTCCTAAGAGCTAACTTTATTAATTCTGAACAGTTGGCTGTAAACCATTTTCCAACATAGACCTGACAATAATGTCAGCCTTAAAGGTCTTTGACCATTGATTAATGAGGTCTCTGAGATGATCTTTAACCCTATTTTGAATTTTCTTTTTGTCTCTTTTATATAAACCATCATATTACATGAACATTGCAGTCCAGATACTGATGTTGGTAGTATCCATAGCACCTATTATACCTGAGATATGGATGGCCATGTGGAAACCATGCAACAGTAGTGTTTACTTCATCTGTATCTAAGGCATCTCATTGTCTGTTTCTGCAAGATGTATAAGTGAAGGAGAAACTGTTGGTGGAAGAATCTGTTTGAAGCTTGGAATATCCATGTAGCACCTCCATCTGGATTCTAGAATGTCACAGTGACCATAATAGTTACAGTTATGATGACAAATGTACATCTAGTACATGTATATTCATATCACTGTAATACTGAAGTGGTACAACCGAGGTGCAGGTCTCCATTTTGGGTCAGTTATGCTGTTCTTGCTTGGTAGCATATCTGCAAAACAATCATTGATTCATAGGTGTGTACTAGACTAATGACCACAAGGGCCTTTTTAAGCCTAGCCATATATCCTAAATCTCCGACAAGTTCTGATACCTTTGATAACCATAAGCAGGGTCTTGGGAAATGAACCATTTATAAACAGGTGCCTGGGAGATGAACCATTTACAAGCTGCCTGTGTCAATTAAAAACATAGGTACCAAACCAGGTGTGAATTTTCTGTTCCCCATCCACTTGACAAAGTTACAATTGAAGTGGGTTAGGAAGGAACTCTAATTCACATGTATGGGAAGCCTGTTCTAGAGAAGGGCTAAACTTTGGGATACATAGTACCTGTCTCTTCAGTAGTCATATTTATATCATAGGCAAGGATTACATTTTTAGAACACATAATTCCACTGCTGTTTGTTTTGCAGAGAATCAGAAGGTCCATCAAGGTTGTGTTTGACAATGTCTTGTATGCCATGCATAGATCAACCAAAGTTTATAGATGTTTACTAGGCTAATGATTGAAGGGGACGTTTATAAATCTTACTAAGCATCCCAATTTAGGGAACAAACCTTGTACCACGTGCCTGTGAGGTAAATACCTTAACCAGTATGCCAACTCCTATTCGCATAGGCAAACTCATTGCTGTGTGTATCAGTGGTATATAATATGTCACTGCAGATACTTGACTGAAGGTGATCATGTCTGTGATGACTGCGTGAATTTATTCCATTTCCACAACAGGTAGTACCTCATCTCTGACTTACCAACCTTCCTTTTTAAAGAATGCTATACCTTTGTATATAAAAAATAGTTTATGAATTGTGTTGTGTTTTGCATGTATGCTTTGACGCAGTCTTTGTAATGTACATAGTTAATTTCCATTTACTTGCAAAGCACATTAGTATATTTGTGTAATCGTGTGCTCTGTGTTGCACACCTATCCATGAACTGAACTGTGAAGCCGTTTGGTATGTGATTTTAGCCACTGAATTAGTGCTTTGCGTATTGTGTTTAAGATTCTCATCCTATATGTCTCTGCTCCCTCTTTCTCTCTCTCTATTTAAACTGCACTTTGTAATTATCCATATGTACGCATCTTTACAAACACACAGTTCCTTGTCAACACCATTAATCTAAGGTAACATGTGACTTTGCAGTTCTTTCTTCTCCACTTATGAACTTAGGTTAAAGCTGCACATTCCTCATGGCTGAAAGTACTTCTTTTCGTGGCCTGCATGTTTACAGACTTATCATTAGAATCTGGCATATTCATATATACAGTACTACTATCTCTCTCTTTCTCTCTCGCTTTCTTTCTGTCTCTCTTTATATATATATATATATATATATATATATATATATATATATATATATATATATATATATATATATATATATATATATATATGGGTCCTAGTTGGATCACAGAATTTACACTTTAACGAAAATGAAAATATAGAGACTGTATTACCGAAAGAGCAGCTTGCCGAGTTCCCTTTAACCGAAAGTGGTCCTGGCAGTGCGAGATGCAGGACTACATATGCATGCCAAAACTTGTTGCATGGCAGATATGCCAGCAGCTGGAAGGTAAATGTTTAAAGTTTAGAGTGTTGTACATAGGAATTTTATATTGCTTTGACTTGTAGGTGCAGATCGCACTAAAGTGACTCTCTGGGAATCCATCCGTGTTGTCACTGTAATGCGATCTCAGAGTTAATATATATAATTTGCGGGGGGGTGTTGGAGGTGCAGGGGGGTTTGTTTACACTGTCATTTGTTATTTGACGGAGTGAGGTTTTGTGATTTTAAGTTTTCATTAATGTGGTCTTGATATTTCCATTATCGTTAAAGTGTAAATTCAGTGATTCAACTAGGACCCATATATATATACACACACACACACACACACACACACACACACACACACACACACACACACACACACACACACACACACACACACACGTGCATAGATAGATAAATAGATATAGATGGTACACCTTATATGGAGCCATATTAAGTACCAGAACTTCAAGTCTCTTATCTGTTGTAAAGTTTATGGTGCAGTGGTCACTTTCTGAAGCATTTTAGTTTTCCAATTCATTTCATTTCCAGTCTTGCTTCTGATGTTAAAGATACAATTGATTTTACTAGAAATTTAAATTGTAGAGTGCCGTTTGATGTTTTGGCTTCTGTTTATTTAGCTATTCTCAATAATTGCATGAACAAACCATTATCATGATAAGTACTGAGCTATGCTTTACACACATCTGAAAAACATTTTTGGGCAAACAAGAACAACATACTCCTTTAAAAGAGCAGCATTTTCCCTAAATTCTGCATCACCATATTTGTGCATTTTCAGTGTAAAGTACTCAGTCTGTAAGACCTAGCTGACAATTTGTCTTTATTGGAAGTAAGAAACTCCTAATGTATGCAATATTGTAGTCTATACATTAATTTATGCAGTGACACATTTTCCTTTCAGTCTTTCATAATACCATGTCTAGAGTTTTCAGTTCCATGAAAGATTTTAGGAGGCCATCCTTATCAACAAAATAAAATACAAAAGCAGTGTACTTTTTTCATCAGATACTGCATAATTTGGAATTGAATAAGATAAGGAGGATATACCCAACTTCAAGCATTTCTTATGTAGTCTTGTTTCAGAAAGCGGCGAATATACTCTAAGGCTTTGGCATAATTGTTAAATCTAACTGAAAACATTATTCCATTGTGGTTCACAAAAGGTGCATTACATTCACTGTCAATTACAGCCAGAGTTGGTATATTTAATGAAATTCTTACAATATGCATATCACTCACAGGAAACCGAGTGCCCATATTTCTGCTATGTGGTTTAGTGCTGTAGTTAGGGTATGTTAAACAGGGCAGCTGCCCTGGACACAAGTCGTTAGGGGTCATGAGCAGCAGGCACCAATGGTAAGCAAGTGCAGTACACAGACTGATTTATGGAGCCATGAGGATATCACAGCTTCATAAATATAAGGCCAATATTGCATTTGTGGTACTGTAGAAGCTCAGTGTTTGGTACTAGTTGTAGCAATTTGCATGTTACATTTTTTGGTCCTCACTTTGTGAAGACACACACACACACACACACACACACACACACACACACATATATATATATATATATATAAATAAATATATTGCCAACTTTGAGTTGATATGGAGTGCCAGTTTGGGGAACTGCCAATGGAGCCAAATAACTTAACTGTGCTTCTACTGTGGATCATATAATGGCCGATAAACTAAAATGATTTGGTGTGGAATAACACGCTGCAGTAAGCAGTCACTCTACATCTCAAAAATCTGTTGCCAGAGCCCTATATCAAATTCCAAAAGGGCTATCGGATTTGTTTAACAATAACACTTCAGTGGTTAGCAATATGCAGTTCTGAAGCATATGAGTGGGTCATGAAAGAAAATGGGTTATTTCTGTGAAGCAGCAGTTCTATTTGTGTGTGGAACTTGATACTGCATACAGAACCTTGTAGGAAGACAGAATGCCTTTCATAGCAAGTTCCATATTCAGGTGGAACTTTACTGCACTGTTTGGAAGCCAAAGATCACATGCATGAATGGTTAAGGTCTGTCTGAACAATCCATGTATTGCCATAGTCAATACACAGGAGGTTCAGTTTCAAAAGTTTACTAGTGTACACCAGGAGGCAAAAAACGTACAAGTACAGAATTTTGTCTGACATGAAACAGGAAGCACACAATTTTATATAGGTTTAACATTCAAGCTGTGCCCACCTTACTGACGTGGTATGTCACAGGGCATCTACATCACTTTAGCTTACAGTCCTCTATTCATTAAATCTGCTGATGCTGTATATTTTAAAAAAGTTTTCCTCTGGTTACAATACGGCCTTGCTATCCACCTGGTCAGACATAATGTCTTTCTGTAAAGTTACTTCTTCAAGGTTTCATATCAGTTCAAATACAATAGCAGATTCAGTCTTTTAATACACATCTTTGTTCTCTGTTACACTTTCTCACACAGCTGCGTGCTATCTCAGTAATACATATACAAGGCCAAATCATCCCAGCAGGAAAGAGCAGAAGATTTCATTATTTCACACACTTAATTTCCTGACCCAGCAGATAATCACTTGTGAAAAGCAAAAACATTAAAACTTGCTAAGCTGGCATCTGCCAAGGTCGAAGGTCATCTTTGCTTCAAGCCACACTGCAGTTTCAAAACTACTTTACATTTAAACATGAATTAATCCTCTCTACTATATGATTAACAGAATAAAATGCATTTTATACTACTTTGCTTTTAAACTAGGATTTCTCATATATTCAAATACACATTTTTCTAACATTTCCCCCCCCTATTAATACTTTTTATTCTATTTTGAAGTATGCATAGTGTCATTTCATCTCCCAACTTCTTCCACTTAGGATTTTTAGCTAGGTGAGTCATTCAATCTATACTTCAGAAAAAATGTCATCTGAGATCAATCTTTCAATCTCAATATCTTGGTACAAAGTTTCAGTAACAGATGCATCAATAAAATCTTTGATTAATCTTTTCATGCAGGGAATTCCACAGCAAACACATGCTCCTATTAGGAGTATACCCACACAAATGGCAATCAGAATATTCATTAGGATGTAACCCCACCCCCCCAAATAGATTCTGGAAAAAGTCCTTCAGTGGGTTTGGGCCTGGTTCAGTCATGGCTGATACTTGCTGAATTACCTCTAGGTGGTTATTAATTTCATGCCTGTTATCTGGTATGTATGCACAACATTCTTCTTTGATAAGCGCGCACATACCACCTCTCGCCGCTAGGGTGAAGTCAAGAGCCATTCGATTTTGTAGCAGAACAGTTCTCATTGCATTCAGTTCATCAGTCACCAGTTCTAGGACAGAAAAAGTTGCATTACTCATTACTTCGAGAAGTTTCGACAACTTCCTCAGCTCCCAGATCGATTTGACTGCTCCATAGGCTGGGAATATTCCTGCCCAGGATATAACACTGTCACTCAAGCCCATATGAGTCAATTTGCTTTTGTCTTTTACGGCATTATGATCTTTCCAGCCAGCTTCGATCTTTCCGACTGGATTTACAGGTTTTTCAACTGGACCTTCAGGTTTTTGAGCTGCTTCTCTCACGTTTCGTATCTTACCCAAAGGTAATTCTGCAGTATGTCTTATTGTCGGAACCAAATATCCCAAAAAACAACTGCCGGACCAATTCTCAGGTAACCATTTATATGCCTTTTTCCCACAAATACAATAACAGTTTTCTACTTTAGTACTAAAACGCATCAGCCCTGCATGAAACATTTTCTGATCTATAACTGACAATTGTTTAAACAAAACTGGATTTTTGCGAATGTCATTCATGGTTGTTTTCAATGAGTTCAAATATGAGTCATAATTAATATTGCAAAAAGTATTGCCATTACTATTCTTAATATAACATCGGTAAGATATGGTTATATTACAATTGCTCCAGCCCACCTGGAGGGTATCATTTATATAAAAACATACAACTCCTTTTTGTGTGACAGGTACAAATAAAGCTATTTTGTCCTGTGATCTCACAGTTCCTGTATCGAAGAGTAAATTCTCCCAAGTTTCATTTATCCCCAAAGGGACAGCGGACATTATCAGTCCTCCATATGCTGTTGGTATAGCTGTACAAACCCAGCAATTTGAAATGTTCATAGCCTCTGCATATACACGTTTCATGGCTAGGTATGTGTTAAAATTTGGATGCCAGTCTATGGACGTTTCATCACGCCTTCCCACATTCACTTGTGTGGTTGTGTGTAGGATAAACCACAACAAGAGGAAAATTGTCACAATTACAGTCAATAAATTTACACTCAACAATATGATTATGCAACATCTCTGGAGTTGATCTAAATTTCTATTTGCTTTGTTTTTGGCCATCACGGTCTGGTTGTATATCAGTCACAAAGTTTTTATCAAGTTGAAAGTTCTTTACCAGTTTACAATGTGTCAAATGAACCCAGGACATCCTCTCGGCCACTCTAACTGCAGTAGGCATTGCCAACAGAACCTGGTACAGTCCCTTCCCACTTTGGACTCACCCAATTCTTCCTTTTCGTCACTTTCAGCCACACAAATGTCCCAGGGTTCAAGACTGCTTCCACCGGTCTGGTCTGTTCCTTATCTGAAAAAGAGTTAAACTGCAAAACAGATTTATTTGTTAACAGTTTCCTCATATAACTAGCTAATGAACTGTCAGCCTCTTGCTCTGCAGGCATGAGAGCTTTCCACTGAGGCACATAATATGCTCTCCCAAAAACCATTTCAAAGGGAGTCAAACCCTTTACATTTGGAACCGTTCTCATACTCAGCAGTGCCAAAGCCAGACAGTATATCCAATTCTTGTGGGTCTCCTCTACTAGCTTCCTAAGCCTATTTTTAAGGGTACCATTGTACCTTTCCACCAGTCCGTGCTAGGCACAATCGTTCTTTAAGGAGATACCAAAAAATCTCCCAAGTTGCTGAATTGTCTGATTCACGAAATGAGTGCCGTTGTCACTACAAATCCTTTCCGGAATGCCAAATCTAGGGATTATCTCTTTTATCAAGGCTTTCGCCACTGTTGCTGCATCCAGGATTTTGGTTGGAAAAGCTTCTACCCATTTAGAAAACATGTCTACAATAACTAAACAAAACCTTTTCCCTTCACACTTATTCAATTCTATGAAATCCATACAAATAGTATGGAACGGATATGGTGGTATAGGAAAACTTCCTTGCTTGGTTTTAAATGCCCCTTGTGCATGGTGCTTGTTACAAGTATGACAAGCTGCACAAAATTTTTGTGTATAATTTGTGAATCCATATGTTTGGAATATTCAGTTTACTAACTGTACCATCCCCCCTTTTGAGACATGGCACTGCCCATAGCTCAACAAAGCTGCATATCTAAATAAATTAGACAGCAATATCGGTTTTCTCTCTTTGGAAATGTACAGTCCATTCTCAAGAATTGCACCTCGTTTTACCCATTTTTGTTTTTCTGCTTTTGTAGTAAGCATCTGCATTGTTTTTACATGTCTAAATCTAAAATCTCAGAGGGTTGTAATTACTCATTCAAAAGTAAAGTTTCTGAGTCTGAGGCTGCTTGCTTTGCAGCTGCATCAGCTTGTGCATTGCCTTTTGAAATATTATCCTGCTGTTTCGTATGAGCTACACATTTACAAATAGCTACTTTGGTAGGTAACTGAATAGATTCTAATAACTCCAAAATAAATTGCACATGATTAATAGATTTTCCACTAGATGTTATTATTCCTCTATTTTTCCATTGTTGTGCAAATACATGTACTGTAGAAAAAGCATACTGACTATCAGTATATATGTTCACACACTTGTTTTTTGCTAAAGTACATGCCCTCATCAAAGCTATCAATTCTGCTGCTTGTGCAGGTAAGTTATGTGGTAAGGATTGGGCTTCTAAAATCTCAGAGTCTGTAACTACTGCATACCCTACCAGATTCTTTCCTGTAGGACCCCTTCTGCATGAGCCGTCCACGTAATATGTCACCTTGGCATTATCCAAGGGCATATCTGTGAGATCTTGTCTCGGTAAAGCTAACTGTTCAATTTCCTGCAAGCAACTGTGTGGTGTGCCCTCCACAGGAGTTGGAAGTAATGCTGATGGACTTAATGTCATACATCGTACAATTGTCATATGAGGTTGGCTCAGCAGTATAGTCATACATGAAAGATGTCTAGCAGGAGAAAGGTATGCCACTTTTTCTTGCAGTAAAATTATTGCAACTGCATGAGGCACTCTCAATGTGAGAGGGTGGAATAACACCACTGAGGCCGAAGCCTGTACTGCCATTGCAGCTGCAACTACTGCTTGTACACAGTGAGGCAAAGATCGCACCACTGGATCTAATTGTGATGAATAATAGGCTATGGGGCATTGCTAATCCCCATGTTGTTGCATCAATACTGACGTCATATATCCTTGCTTACAATCTACAGTCTGAAAGAACCATTTGTGATAATTTGGAAGTCCTAAAACTAATGAAGAAGCTATCAACTGCTTCAACCTGCAGAAAGTCGTTTCTGCTTCAGGTGTCCATTGTAAAATATCTTGTGCTGCCATTGGTGTCTTATATATCAAGTCAGTCAGTGGAGCAGATTCCAAAGCATAATTTGGTATCCAGCTCCGACAAAAATTAGATGTACCCAAGAAAGACATCATTTCCTTCTTGGCTGTTGGTTTGGGTGCTTGCAAGACTGCTGTTTTTCTTTCCTCGTCTAATATTCTACCTTCATTGGATATTACATATCCCAAGTATCTAACTTGTTTTCTCCAAAGTTGTAACTTACTTTTGTTTACTTTGTGTCCTTGTGTTGCTAAAAATTTTAATAATGCTACAGTATCCTCCCTGCATTGTTGCTGGGTGGGGGCTGCTAGCAAGATGTCATCTACATAAAGTAGAATTTGACTACCTCCCGGTGGGGTAAACACTGCCAGGTTGCTAGCCATTTGTTGTGCAAATATTGTTGGGCTCTCACAATATCCCTGTGGTAGTCGAGTATACGTATACCTTTTACCCTGAAATGTAAATGCAAACCAATATTGACTATCAGGATGTATAGGTATTGAAAAGAAAGCATTGCTAATATCTACCACAGAGACATACTTCTGTTGCGGTTCTAAATCGTTTAACAAAGTATGTGGGTCTGGCACCGTAGGTGCTCTAGGTATTACTGCATTATTTACAGCTTGCAAATCTTGTACCATCCGCCATTCCCTGTTTGCTTTTTTAACAGGAAATAGGGGTGTATTACATGGTGAAGCAGGAGATTCTACCAGTATTCTTCTTTGAGTAATGTTGCTATTATAGGCTTAATTCCTATTTCTGCATCCTTTCTCAAATGGTATTGTCTTTTCTGTGGTCTAAAAGCTAACTTTGGGGTAATTGTAACTGGTCCTGCTGTTCGAATAAGTCCTACATCTGACTTGCCTGTTGACCAAAGAGTTGTTGGAATTTCACATAAGGCCTTTTCTTCTTCTTCTAATAAGAACGCTAATCAGCTGTCCTCGCTAGATTGCAAGTGTACAGCTGGATGTGTCTGTGTCAACCAATTTAGTTTTTGTTTTTGTATCCCTTGTTCTGATAGTTCTAAATCAGTCTGTTTCTCCCATCTTGTTACTTTTTCTCCTAAGTCTGCCCATTTGACACTTTTGTTCTTTGTCAAGCTGACATGTGGTAATCGATTTGATCTATATAATGCAAGGAATTCTTGAGGTAATGAACAGCTAACTACACTGTTGCTCTCAGTATCCCAGTACAAAGTACGCAAAACCAATCTAGTTGCACGATTTCTAAACAATTCTTGCTCATACTCTATCAGGTCCGTAGTACAATAGTATAGAGTACAGTGTAACAAATGCTGTCGATCAGTGTCAATGGAGGGGGCTTTACTGATGGCTACGTTCATCAGTTCCTCGGTTACTGCCCCTGGACCAGTCGTGACTAGGTCCTGGCTGTACCAGTAAAAAGTTTCACCCTCCGATTGCACTACAAAGGTATCCATTTGTCTCTGTGCCTCCATACCTTGTACAGTTGGAACTACTGCTATGCCAAATATCTGCATAAGGTCTCTGTCCAATAGGTTTACTGGACACTTTGCAGAAACAACAATTTTACTTCTCTGGGTTATACCTGAAACAGGGCCAGTTATTGCTATATCATGGGAAAGTGGTTCTCATATAGCTGTCCATTTGCTGCTTTCACTAGTATATAATCAGGTGATTCAGAAGGTTCTGGTAACTTGGAGGGGTGTATCAAAGTCCGTGATGCTCCTGAGTCACACAGGAATTTGACTTCCCTTCCCTCCACCAGAAGTGTAACTTCCGGTTTTGTATCTGCTAAGTAGAGCTCTAAACTCAATAATGCTAAGTCCAAAATTTCATTTTCTTCATCCTCCATATCTACTTGCACTTCCTCTACTCCTTCTATCACATTTACATTTGTTTTCTGTTTATTAACTTTTCCTGATGATTTCTGACTTTCATATGATGTATCATCACTATCATATAGTCAGTCCTCATCTCCCTTATCTTCTGTAATTACCTTTTGTTTTGCTTACAATCCCTGCTAGATATCCCTTTTTCCCGCACTTGAAGCATTCAATCTCTTTTTCTCTCTTCAAAATCTTCTGATCGCTTGTCAGACTGTTTGTTTCCCTGGGCATTCTTCTTGCCCTTTTACCTGACTGTAACAAAAATACTTTAGCTCCATCTTCAGCAGTGAAGACTTGCGCCTTCTTTTCTTTTTACTATTAAAATGTCTTTCAGCATGTCTAGATTCGAGTAAGGCTTGTAGCCTAGCCAAGATGGTTCTGACGGTTTGCAAAAATATATCAATGTGCAAGAGAGGGTTATACAATAAGATTCTGTTATACTCAACCTTGACTGTTTTCTGAATTTAAAGTGACAGTTGCGGAATATTTTTAGATAGTGCATCAATATCTGAAGAGATGAAGTCGTCTCCCTTTGTTATAGTTATAAGGCTAGTTGTGTGTAGAGTAAGTTTGAGGATATGATTTATGAAGAATCGAATGTTATAGTTACAAAGGAAATTATGCATAGGTTTTCATTCTGTTTTTATTCTGATTTTATATACATTTTATAAGGCAAATGGGAGTGCTTTTTATGTCCGTTAGGTGTGAAATGTTAATAATGTAACAGACTTGTAATATCATAGTTTTAGAACAGTTAAAAATTATAAGCATTTGATATAATTACTGTTTATTTTAAACAGAGTGATGTACACAAGATTGAAACAACACATGCCGTTTCTAAGATTCATTCTGATGAAGTCAGCTGTGAGAGTTTTGTGTTAATTGATGAAACAATTTACTTAATTAATGGTTTGCAAGCACAAGATTCGATTGGTAGATACAATGTATAAAAAGAGTGTGGATATCTAGTTTAATTGATCTGATGAAGCATGCGCATTGCATGCGAAAGCGCTTATCCATCCTGTCATTTGGTTTTATCTGAATAAAGAAGATTTTAGGAGCTATTCTCGTGGTGTATCCTTACAGTTTTGCTGCTAATACTGGTTTTTGACTGTTTGCTGAAAGGATACTTTGGGAGTCAACGATATATATTTTTTGACAAAACTGGATTTTTGCGAATGTCATTCATGGTTGTTTTCAATGAGTTCAAATATGAGTCATAATTAATATTGCAAAAAGTATTGCCATTACTATTCTTAATATAACATCGGTAAGATATGGTTATATTACAATTGCTCCAGCCCACCTGGAGGGTATCATTTATATAAAAACATACAACTCCTTTTTGTGTGACAGGTACAAATAAAGCTATTTTGTCCTGTGATCTCACAGTTCCTGTATCGAAGAGTAAATTCTCCCAAGTTTCATTTATCCCCAAAGGGACAGCGGACATTATCAGTCCTCCATATGCTGTTGGTATAGCTGTACAAACCCAGCAATTTGAAATGTTCATAGTCTCTGCATATACACATTTCATGGCTAGGTATGTGTTAAAATTTGGATGCCAGTCTATGGACGTTTCATCACGCCGTCCCACTTTCACTTGTGTGGTTGTGTGTAGGATAAACCACAACAAGAGGAAAATTGTCACAATTACAGTCAATAAATGTACACTCAACAATATGATTATGCAACATCTCTGGAGTTGATCTAAATTTTTATTTGCTTTGTTTTTGGCCATCTCGGTCTGGTTGTATATCAGTCACAAAGTTTTTATCAAGTTGAAAGTTCTTTACCAGTTTACAATGTTTCAAATGAACCCAGGACATCCTCTCGGCCACTCTAACTGCAGTAGGCATTGCCAACAGAACCTGGTACAGTCCCTTCCCACTTTGGACTCACCCAATTCTTCCTTTTCGTCACTTTCAGCCACACAAATGTCCCAGGGTTCAAGACTGCTTCCACCGGTCTGGTCTGTTCCTTATCTGAAAAAGAGTTAAACTGCAAAACAGATTTATTTGTTAACAGTTTCCTCATATAACTAGCTAATGAACTGTCAGCCTCTTGCTCTGCAGGCATGAGAGCTTTCCACTGAGGCACATAATATGCTCTCCCAAAAACCATTTCAAAGGGAGTCAAACCCTTTACATTTGGAACCGTTCTCATACTCAGCAGTGCCAAAGGCAGACAGTATATCCAATTCTTGTGGGTCTCCTCTACTAGCTTCCTAAGCCTATTTTTAAGGGTACCATTGTACCTTTCCACCAGTCCGTGGTAGGCACAATGGTTCTTTAAGGAGATACCAAAAAATCTCCCAAGTTGCTGAATTGTCTGATTCACGAAATGAGTGCCGTTGTCACTACAAATCCTTTCCGGAATGCCAAATCTAGGGATTATCTCTTTTATCAAGGCTTTCGCCACTGTTGCTGCATCCAGGATTTTGGTTGGAAAAGCTTCTACCCATTTAGAAAACATGTCTACAATAACTAAACAAAACCTTTTCCCTTCACACTTATTCAATTCTATGAAATCCATACAAATAGTATGGAACGGATATGGTGGTATAGGAAAATTTCCTTGCTTGGTTTTAAATGCCCCTTGTGCATGGTGCTTGTTACAAGTATGACAAGCTGCACAAAATTTTTGTGTATAATTTGTGAATCCATATGTTTGGAAGATTCAGTTTACTAACTGTACCATCCCCCCTTTTGAGACATGGCACTGCCCATGGCTCAACAAAGCTGCATATCTAAATAAATTAGACAGCAATATCGGTTTTCTCTCTTTGGAAATGTACAGTCCATTCTCAAGAATTGCACCTCATTTTACCCATTTTTGTTTTTCTGCTTTTGTAGTAAGCATCTGCATTGTTTTTACATGTCTAAATCTAAAATCTCAGAGGGTTGTAATTACTCATTCAAAAGTAAAGTTTCTGAGTCTGAGGCTGCTTGCTTTGCAGCTGCATCAGCTTGTGCATTGCCTTTTGAAATATTATCCTGCTGTTTCGTATGAGCTACACATTTACAAATAGCTACTTTGGTAGGTAACTGAATAGATTCTAATAACTCCAAAATAAATTGCACATGATTAATAGATTTTCCACTAGATGTTATCATTCCTCTATTTTTCCATTGTTGTACAAATACATGTACTGTAGAAAAAGCATACTGACTATCAGTATATATGTTCACACACTTGTTTTTTGCTAAAGTACATGCCCTCATCAAAGCTATCAATTCTGCTGCTTGTGCAGGTAAGTTATGTGGTAAGGATTGGGCTTCTAAAATCTCAGAGTCTGTAACTACTGCATACCCTACCAGATTCATTCCTGTAGGACCCCTTCTGCATGAGCCGCCCACGTAATATGTCACCTCGGCATTATCCAAGGGCATATCTGTGAGATCGTGTCTCGGTAAAGCTAACTGTTCAATTTCCTGCAAGCAACTGTGTGGTGTGCCCTCCACAGGAGTTGGAAGTAATGTTGATGGACTTAATGTCATACATCGTACAATTGTCATATGAGGTTGGCTCAGCAGTATAGTCATACATGAAAGATGTCTAGCAGGAGAAAGGTATGCCACTTTTTCTTGCAGTAAAATTATTGCAACTGCATGAGGCACTCTCAATGTGAGAGGGTGGAATAACACCACTGAGGCCGAAGCCTGTACTGCCATTGCAGCTGCAACTACTGCTTGTACACAGTGAGGCAAAGATCGCACCACTGGATCTAATTGTGATGAATAATAGGCTATGGGGCATTGCTAATCCCCATGTTGTTGCATCAATACTGACGTCATATATCCTTGCTTACAATCTACAGTCTGAAAGAACCATTTGTGATAATTCGGAAGTCCTAAAACTAATGAAGAAGCTATCAACTGCTTCAACCTGCAGAAAGTCGTTTCTGCTTCAGGTGTCCAATGTAAAATATCTTGTGCTGCCATTGGTGTCTTATATATCAAGCCAGTTAGTGGAGCAGATTCCAAAGCATAATTTGGTATCCAGCTCCGACAAAAATTAGTTGTACCCAAGAAAGACATCATTTCCTTCTTGGCTGTTGGTTTGGGTGCTTGCAAGATTGCTGTTTTTCTTTCCTCATCTAATATTCTACCTTCATTGGATATTACATATCCCAAGTATCTAACTTGTTTTCTCCAAAGTTGTAACTTACTTTTGTTTACTTTGTGTCCTTGTGTTGCTAAAAATTTTAATAATGCCACAGTATCCTCCCTGCATTGTTGCTGGGTGGGGGCTGCTAGCAAGATGTCATCTACATAAAGTAGAATTTGACTACCTCCTGGTGGGGTAAACACTGCCAGGTTGCTAGCCATTTGTTGTGCAAATATTGTTGGGCTCTCACAATATCCCTGTGGCAGTCGAGTATGCGTGTACCTTTTACCCTGAAATGTAAATGCAAACCAATATTGACTATCAGGATGTATAGGTATTGAAAAGAAAGCATTGCTAATATCTACCACAGAGAAATACTTCTGTTGCGGTTCTAAATCGTTTAACAAAGTATGTGGGTCTGGCACCGTAGGTGCTCTAGGTATTACTGCATTATTTACAGCTTGCAAATCTTGTACCATCCGCCATTCCCTGTTTGCTTTTTTAACAGGAAATAGGGGTGTATTACATGGTGAAGCAGGAGATTCTACCAGTACTCCTTCTTTGAGTAATGTTGCTATTATAGGCTTAATTCCTATTTCTGCATCCTTTCTCAAATGGTATTGTCTTTTCTGTGGTCTAAAAGCTGACTTTGGGGTAATTGTAACTGGTCCTGCTGTTCGAATAAGTCCTACATCTGACTTGCCTGTTGACCAAAGAGTTGTTGGAATTTCACATAAGGCCTTTTCTTCTTCTTCTAATAAGAACGCTAATCAGCTGTCCTCGCTAGATTGCAAGTGTACAGCTGGATGTGTCTGTGTCAACCAATTTAGTTTTTGTTTTTGTATCCCTTGTTCTGATAGTTCTAAATCAGTCTGTTTCTCCCATCTTGTTACTTTTTCTCCTAAGTCTGCCCATTTGACACTTTTGTTCTTTGTCAAGCTGACATGTGGTAATCGATTTGATCTATATAATGCAAGGAATTCTTGAGGTAATGAACAGCTAACTACACTGTTGCTCTCAGTATCCCAGTACAAAGTACGTAAAACCAATCTAGTTGCACGATTTCTAAACAATTCTTGCTCATACTCTCTATCAGGTCCTGGTGTAGTACAATAGTATAGAGTACAGTGTAACAAATGCTGTCGATCAGTGTCAATGGAGGGGGCTTTACTGATGGCTACGTTCATCAGTTCCTCCGTTACTGCCCCTGGACCAGTCGTGACTAGGTCTTGGCTGTACCAGTAAAAAGTTTCACCCTCCGATTGCACTACAAAGGTATCCATTTGTCTCTGTGCCTCCATACCTTGTACAGTTGGAACTACTGCTATGCCAAATATCTGCATAAGGTCTCTGCCCAATAGGTTTACTGGACACTTTGCAGAAACAACAATTTTACTTCTCTGGGTTATACCTGAAACAGGGCCAGTTATTGCTATATCATGGGAAAGTGGTTCCCTATATAGCTGTCCATTTGCTGCTTTCACTAGTATATAATCAGGTGATTCAGAAGGTTCTGGTAACTTGGAGGGGTGTATCAAAGTCCGTGATGCTCCTGAGTCACACAGGAATTTGACTTCCCTTCCCTCCACCAAAAGTGTAACTTCCGGTTTTGTATCTGCTAAGTAGAGCTCTAAACTCAATAATGCTAAGTCCAAAATTTCATTTTCTTCATCCTCCATATCTACTTGCACTTCCTCTACTCCTTCTATCACATTTACATTTGTTTTCTGTTTATTAACCTTTCCTGATGATTTCTGACTTTCATATGATGTATCTTCACTATCATATAGTCAGTCCTCATCTCCCTTATCTTCTGTAATTACCTTTTTGTTTTGCTTACAATCCCTTGCTAGATATCCCTTTTTCCCCCACTTGAAGCATTCACCTCTCTTTTTTCTCTCTTCAAAATCTTCTGATTGTTTGTCAGACTGTTTGTTTCCCTGGGCATTCTTCTTGCCCTTTTTACCTGACTGTAACACAAATACTTTAGCTCCATCTTCAGCAGTGAAGACTTGCGCCTTCTTTTTCTTTTTACTATTAAAATGTCTTTCAGCATGTCTAGCGTATTTGAGTAAGGCTTGTAGCCTCCCTGTTCAATGGTCTATCATATGCTTTGTAATGAAGCTACTATTAGGTGCAATGCAACCTTTCAAAAATGCATTTTTCAATTGTTGTTCATACGGGGAATCATTCGTTTGGTTCTCAGGAACCGACATACCGCTATGATTATTAAAACACTCTAATAATCTAGCATAGTACCCATCTATTGTTTCATTTTCCTGTTGTATGCATTGATTAATGCAAGTCCAGTCTACTCTAGGTTTCCATTTCTCAGAGATTCGGTCTGTTAGACCTTTCACTCTGTTGTCTAACTCTGTGTCACTATGTGGGAGTGGTCTAAGCTCTGCATTACGAGGATTCCAGGTGCCACAAATCATGTGCCAATCTGGACCTATAATTTGTCTTACTACTTTTTCTACTTCTTCCCCATTCAAGTGGTAACTCAACCTCATGCCTTGTAAATCTTCTAAAAATTTCATAAAATTAACTTTCGGATGGGGGATTCCCTCAGTAGCCTTCCGGATATCTTCCGGTGTCCATGGTCTATATACTAAGAGTGTTGGGTTTTGCCCTTCCTGTCCTGCCTGAGGATTTGGAACTTCTATAAGTGGGCATATTTCTTCCTCACTCTCATCCTGTAGGTTTCTCTCTATTTGATATGATTCTGTGTCCCTATGTGTTTTACGTGTTCGGGACCTAGTTTCAATAGGATCTCTAACAAATGGCTGTGGTCTTGCTGAAACTTCAGGATAACGTGGAGGCGGACCAGCTTGTCCACTCGCTTCATATCCTGAAAAGGGTAAGGGAGGGGGCAAGGGAGGAGGAGGAGGAGCTGTCGCTATTACCAAGTTATTATCTTCTTTGTCTATAAACAATGTTTTTGAATTTTTTAGCTTCTGTTCTCTACGATTTGCTTCCTCAATCCATCTGTGTGCCTGAGGAATGCCTAATTGGCGTTGCTTTATTGCCTGACCTCCCGCATCAGATTTAAGCTGTTTAAGGAGTTAACTAGTGAAGTTTTATCTAGTTTACCATCAAATTCATATTTGTTAACCCATTTCGTATAATACCTAAAGTTATCGGAACGTTGTGATTGCATGTATTTTGCGTCTTCGGTTAGGGGCGGATCTCACAATGTTTTAGTGCACTGATTACCCATGGCAAAGAAAATGTTACGTAACCCTTTTTTTATCACGTGATAACAAATTCTCAGTTCCTGTTCACAGTTTATCTAGAATAACTGCCTACCTTATTCTGTTACCCTGATCTATGACCAAATGTACAGTACTTCCTTTTGTCCCTGATCTGAAAAAACAAATCTTGACAACCATATACTGTAACCTAGTCCCTGATCTAAAACAGAAAAAAAGCAAATTTTCCTACCTGAGCCTCCGGCATTGAACTGTCCAATATCTGCTCTTCGGCCACAGATCAGAAAGTGGCCAACCTCTTTAAACAACAATTCAGTCGGAGGTCTTTTCACCCAAGAAGAACCGTTTCGGTAACTTCTCCTGCGCAATATTTGACCACCGGTAGACTCTGATCTGCAGCTGTCCGAGGGAATTCCGGCTAAGAAGGACCAAACTGTTAAATAAAATCAAGAATTCAATACACAAGAGGTTCAGATTCAAAAGTTTACTAGTGTACACCAGGAGGCAAAAAACATACAAGTACAGAATTTTGTCTGACATGAAACAGGAAGCACACAATTTTATATAGGTTTAACATTCAAGCTGTGCCCACCTTACTGACTTGGTATGTCACAGGGCATCTACATCACTTTAGCTTACAGTCCTCTATTCATTAAATCTGCTGATGCTGTATATTTTAAAAAAGTTTTCCTCTGGTTACAATACGGCCTTGCTATCCACCTGGTCAGACATAATGTCTTTCTGTAAAGTTACTTCTTCAAGGTTTCATATCAGTTCGAATACAATAGCAGATTCAGTCTTTTAATACACATCTTTGTTCTCTGTTACACTTTCTCACACAGCTGCATGCTATCTCAGTAATACATATACAAGGCCAAATCATCCCAGCAGGAAAGAGCAGAAGATTTCATTATTTCACACAATTTCCTGACCCAGCAGATAATCACTTGTGAAAAGCATAAACATTAAAACTTCCTAAGCTGGCATCTGCCAGGGTCGAAGGTCAGCTTTGCTTCAAGCCACACTGCAGTTTCAAAACTACTTTACATTTAAACATGAATTAATCCTCGCTACTATATGATTAATAGAATAAAATGCATTATATACTACTTTGCTTTTAAACTAGCATTTCTCATATATTCAAATACACATTTTTCTAACACATAGGAACAGCTCATACATACATGGGAGTTAAAATACTAGCCTCACATGCCTATCCATTGTCCTGGATGAGGAGAATGCAAGCATCATGCCCATGCAGATCCTCATGCCTGCATTCTCCTGTCTGACCTAGAGGTGGAGTTCCTTTGCAGGATGTCCCCATAGCTATGCAGATTGACTTGGTTTAATTTCTGTAAGTCTTTGGGGTTTCTTGTACTTTCATAGGAACGGACCCCCATTCCTAAGTCAAAGCATGATTAAAGTTCCTGAAATTAGTATTGTATCAGTTTTTGATGTTAGCCAAAAGTGCATTTCACAGCACATACAATGTGCCTAAAATTTACTCCTGCTGTAATTCATATGAAGTTACATGTATTGGTAGTATATCTAAATTTGTCTGTACATTCTTTTTTATGAGACCCATTGCTCCTTCTGCTATTGGAACTGTCTGGGTATCCTTCTTCCACATTGCCCTCATTTCTGCCTGCAAATCCTAGTATTTTATGACTTTGTGTCTCTCTGTACGTAAGATACTGTAATGACTGGGTGAAGCAATTTCAATGATCAATGTTACTTTTGTCTTCTTTTCATGGACTACTATATCTGTTTTTCTCATTTATTTTCTGAAATGTGGGTAATGCATAATCCCATGTGATATAAACTTCATTATTCTATATAAAGCTTTGTGGATCATGTTGTACAGTGTCTCTTACAGATATTTAAGAGGAAATCTTATTCAGATATATTGGGCATTTAGGGACAACTATGGGAATGTTTGGGGTTATCAAAAAGTACTAGAAAATCATCAGATAACATATGTAGAAGATTCTATAGGAATGAGAAGTGTACTAATTGGTTCTCTGACAGAGTAGCTGATGTTTGGAACAGACTACCAAATTACATGAAAGCAAGTACTAGTTTAGATATTTTTATGAACAGCCTGGACATTTATTATGGGGACAAGTGTTTTGGCATATTAGCAAGCTAGAAGGGCATTAATGCCCATGCTTGAAACATTTGTATATATGTGTGTATGTATGCATGTATGCATGTTTCCATGCTTCTTAGCTGCTTCAATATTGTAATGTTTGCACAATCCCCAATGCAACAGTCTTGCCACATTATTATGCCTTTCAGTATACAGCCCCTCTGCCATTAGTGTATACCACTTAGCAACAAAATCTGCAACTGCTTCAGTTCTGTTTTAAAGAACCTGCATTTGTTTGTTTTTCCCACATGTTCAATGGACTTTGTAAACCAATGTGTATGTAGTCCACTATCCTGGGCCACCAGTATTAACATTACATCTTTTGGTTGAAATTCACCACTCCTTAACCATTCTTGTGTCAGATCCTGATCGATATAAGGTTGTTCCAGGACTTTTTTGTACTTGCAAATATAGTTATGCCTTTTCCACATTTCTTGCATTCTCATCTGATTCTTCTCCTTATAGTCTTTGTTCTGTTTCTTTTTTTTTTTTTTTTTGGTACATTCAGTTGCTGAC
Organism: Protopterus annectens; assembly: GCF_019279795.1. Lineage (NCBI taxonomy): Eukaryota > Metazoa > Chordata > Ceratodontiformes > Protopteridae > Protopterus > Protopterus annectens. The sequence continues at coordinate 766,517,845 of NC_056730.1, forward strand.
TGATTTTTGTCTACTTCTGGCGTAATTTCCATTATCACTTGACACTGATATGCTTCTACTAAACTGAGCAGGAAAGTCATCTTAGACTTGTTCTCCTCGTGTTTTAAAACTTTCAGTATGTTTGGATCTAGTGAAGTCAGCAGATATGCATGCATTCCTAGGAATGCAAAATGTATCATTTAATCTGTTTTGTGGAAGTCCATACCTACTTCAAAACAAAGAATATATAGTCTTGGTATATTCTGATTTTTATATATCATTTGATAAGCTTAACGCATTTTTCTTATTTTCCTGTTCAACTGATCAAATACCTTACAGGTCAGTCAAACATCTGAAAACTGTAAATAGGAACAGGAAGAGCAAATTGCTTTACAGACTGCACTTTGATCCTAGATGCTGGAGATGTTTTCAGTATTAATTTTAGTCTTCTAAAATATTCCTTATTTACAGTTTTTCTTGCACAAGTATTTTGTTTCTTTTTCTTCTAATTTCTCAATTTTAGTCTAAATTCCTCTCTCTTAGTCTTTTGGAATATTTTCTGTCTGGAAATTCTGGACTTTTTGCATAGTAGTAACAATACATAATTTCCTGCTTATTCTCAGCAACTCACTCTATTATCTTTTTGGCTTATCAGTTTTTGTGTTTTTTGTGGATTACTACTTTGTTCTACAATATGGGAGCCATCCTCCACTGAGACTGGCCTTACCCCATTGCAGGAATGTTTCCAGGTCTTGAGGATTCTACACTCTCATTTTTTTCCAGTCCTGGCACCAGTGTTTTGTACCAGGATTGGGCACTTTTTATCTTGGGACTTGTATACCCAGTTTTTTTTTAACCTACCTCTGTCAATGATATGTGCTTTATAAAATACAGTCGATATATCAGTGTCATTTTGGTGAAATTTTGTGAAAACAAGGCTCACCACATGACGTTACTCACCAAGACTTGATGATGAATTAACTTCTAGGAATACTACTATCCTTTTCTTGTTGATTTTATCATCTTTGCATTCAGACCCCCTTCTGAGCTTCCTGCCTGCAACACCAGGGCTGCCTTCCAGGTGAGGGTGTTGAGGTGGAAAAATTTACAGTACACTAGGCACACATAATGAGATTCATTGTACAGTATTTTTATGAATATCATTACCCACTCCTAGCATAGTGAGAATCCTAGACTTTTAGTACCTTAGCATTCCAAAGCACTGAAATGGATGTACTCAGACCCCTGGATGATGTCATTCCTGAAGGTGGAAAGGACAAGCACATTCGGAGTAGTTATAACAGGATGATGGAGTAGCAACAGTCTGCTACACTAAATGTTATGGAAAGAGGCTAGATAGCTGCTTCTTCCATGGATGCTAGAAATGTCCAGTTAGAGATTAATTAATGGTTCAACATCTTCATAATATACAGCAAGAATTCTTCCAAAATGTTTAGTAAAACTTAGCAGTGAACCCATCAGGTCCTGTGGTTTATGACCTTTTTAGTAAGATCACAATTGTTTTATTTCAGTGTTCAAAAGTTGATATAATTTAAATTTTTCTGATATATTGTTATTTTTATACAACCAATTATGAATCACTTCTAGATTTCAAATCCACATTTAGAATAAAGTTTATGAAAGTAATTATACATAATACTGGAAATAACCCTCAGTTCCAATATACTCTTTCAAAGTCATTGCTGATAATACACAGATCAGCTAATAGCTTCCCACTTTAATCAGAAAGAGGAGACAGCACCTACAAGGATTTTCCAAAAATGTAATAATATATTTTTTATTGTTCATTTTTTTAATTTTTTAAATATTATGTTTTGTATCTTAATTATGTTTAACATAATTAACTCTTGATAATTTCAAGAAAATATCTAATGGTGTGCGATGTGTCATGCTTTTTCACTTGGTAATATATAAATTAATACTGGACTAATGGGCTAAAATTGTATTGGTAATATTCTATAGCAAGTACAAGTAGCAATCCATCAGAGCTGGGTATAATGCCTGGGCCATATGCAATACCAAATTATACAGATTTTCATGCAAAAAAGTTTGTTGATTTTATGTTTTATTTTGCTGACTTCATGAAAAACTGAACCCACAATGCTTTACTACTTAAGTTAATGAATAGACTACTGGATTTCTATGCTAAATGCATCAAAATAGATTTTTCTTACTAGAAATGCCAGTTTCAATTATTTCTTGCAGGCGGAAGATCTGACATTGAAAATTAACACAAGAAGATGTAGTAGATAAACCACAATGAAAATAAAAATCAGTTCCTCCAAAGAGGTAAGTTGTTTTAAATTAACCACAGTGCTTTACTCAAGTAAGTAAAGCACTGCTCAGTACCTCCTATGGCATCATTTTGTGGGTGTACTTGTTCAAAAAATAAGTAAACATGAAATTAAAAAAATCAATCAGCACACTGTAAGCTTTATTTTTGCAAAATCACCTGTAACTTTATAATGAGGAATAAAGCTGGAAGTAAAACTAATTGGAAAACAAAAAAAAATGCTTCCAAGCATGACCAGTCCACTTTAATGTTCTTTCTTCCATTTGAAAGATAGGTCTGGCAAGAGTCCAAGATACTTACAAGAGTTTTTATTTTCTATAGCATTCTTGTCATGATTAGTAATTTGCAATGTAGATAATGTTTTATTCAGTTTGTATTTGCTCCAACAAAGCACTTTAATGTTAAGATTAACGTGTATTATATGCCAGCATGACTAGCTATGATATTGTAAATAGGTTCTTACATGTTGATTAATACTGTGTTTGTACAGGATGTTTAAAGAGATGAACAGTGTTCCTTTACATTTCTAACTGGGGATGTTTGCGCAAGAGATTCTAAATGCAAACTGTCTCAGAGTCAGCTGATCTACAGATGATGTCATTGGAATGTGTTCACATACTCTGTGTTCACTGCCAGAAACTAAAAGACAGGAAGGAAGTTTAAAAGAATGATTGTTGATTTTCAAAGAGTGAAATGAAAATAAGAACTGGAACAGTTAAGACAGTTGACCTAGCTTATAAAAGAGCCTGCTGAAGACAGTTTAAACAGTTGAGTTGTGTTTTGTTGAGTTGAGTTGTGTTCACAATTGTACTGAGCAGTGGATACCTGAAGGACTCACCAAGAACTGTAATGCTCATTTGCCTTGTTGTAATATTTAGTTTGACAGTGTTCTTCAGTTAGATAGGAAATTATAGCTAATTAGTCAAAGTTTTTCTAAATGCCTAATTTCTATCCTTCAGTATTTGTTTCATTTTCCTGGTGATTGAATTCTGTTGGTTTATTGCAAATTACTGTTTTACATATTTAATCATTTTGCTTATTATTAAAGCTTTTTATTATCTTACATTATGGCTGGTCAATCAGTGTATTCTTTGATGATTTGAGAGTGCTTACGTCTGCTTTGATAATTCCTGAACCACTCCAAATGCCTGGTTGCTTTAGGTTATATGCTACCATTTGTTTTGATATCTAATTTTAATATTTGGATACACATTTGAAAGGACATGTAGATGCTCTGATTGGTGGAAGCCTGGTACAGTATTATTTTGGGGAAGGGACACAGATGGAAATCTGTATAAGGCTTTCCCAGAAGTGTTTGGATGTGTGAGATTTAGTTATTCAGCTGTGAGTATATCAGAGATCTAAACTGGGACACACTGCTCCGAAGTTTTTAATAAAGATTTATATTTCAGGTGGACAGAAAAATACAGCCGGGTCCCAGAGAATAGAGCATGTTCAAGTTGTGTTCTTAGGGGGAATTGAGAAATATCACTCCTATTTAAATAACAGTCTTACATTGGAGTCAGTAGTGAGGAATGAAGTTCCTTACTTACTGATCCAGGATAGTCTAGGATGTCACATACAATTAGCAGTTTGGTGGGATATTGACCAGACATCACACATGGTAACTACCTCTGAACCTAAATATTAAACATAGATTTACATGGATATAATCTACTGGGTCTACTTCAAAAGATCAAAGTTTCAGAACTTCAAACATCACATGGTCATTGACCATATGATCAAATTATTGAAACTTCAGACTTTCTGAATGGAGATCACTGTGCAGTGTGAAACTGGAAATTTACCATTTTCCTCACTGTAATGTGATCTTGCAGTTGGTATGTTTACGTAGCAAGGGGTTGGGGGATGCAGGGCAGCTTACCCACTGCAAAAATGTTAAATAAAACTGTTTTTGTTTTTATTTTTTATTTTATTTTATTTTTGAAGTTTCAGAACTTTGATCATATGGTCATCGAGTTTTTGAGTTTAAATTTGAAACTGTATAGGGTATTGGGAATTGTGTTCAATATCCAAAGTTGATTCTTCAGTGATTTCACTTCCGATGGTTTGAAGTTTTGTTAAACTGGGTTTTTTGGCAGATTCATCTTAATCATTTAAAGTTCAACAAAGAGTAATTTCAGTCTACTGAAGTAGACCTGTTAAACTAAGAGCTTTTATCAGTCAGTAAAGATAAGTATGGGCACAAAATAAAGATGTACCCTTTTCTCTGATATTATTTACTTGGCTATTGATCCTCATGATATAGTGGTACTTAAAATAAATGATCAGTATACCTCCAAAATTCAGTTATTTGCAGATGACATGTTGATAATAGAGAACATTGATTCTTCACTAGTAAATACTTAAAAACTCATTAAAATGTTTTAAATTGATACCAGGTGTAAAGTTCAATTAGAATAAAATTAACACCTTATTAATTAATAAAAAATTGAATTATTTGATGGAAACTAATTGCAAATTTTAAAGGGTGAGTAAATCGATTAAATAGTTAGGGATTATTATTACATATTATTCTAAAGAAATAGCAACAATAAATTATAAAATATTTTTCTCAATAATAACACAATGCAAATAAATGGAATATGTTACTCTTTTCAATGGAAGATATGTTGGTTTGAATAAAGATGGTTATTTTACCCAAAGTAAATATTATACAGGCTACCTATTTACTTCTTTCTAAAGAATACATGAAAAAAATAATGATTTTTTGAAGTTATTATTGCACATCAACAGATCTAGAATGGCTGTGGAACATCAAATAAGAGAAAGGAAAGATGGTGAGATAGGATTGCCTGATTTTGAAAGTTATGCTATAGTTCCAGTTATTAACTCAATAGTTTATGGAAAGTGTTGATTATTCAGCCAGTTGAGAAAAAAATAACATAAAACCAGTTCATTAAAGAAAGAACAATATCACTGTACAACATATACAAATCTTGAACACTAATATGAAGTGGCTGTTAAATAAATACTTATTTTAAAACACTAATAATATAACAGATTCAAATAATGCAACATACTGAAAACATTTAGAATTTTTATATACAAACAAGCAGAGATAAAAATTTGGTGGTTCACATTATTCCCTATAGCATTTACATTAGAATGTAAAGCCAGTTTGAACTTACAGAAAATGTTAAGCTTAAAAGTAAAGTTTGATTTTTTTTAATCAAATCTTAATAAATGCAGAGATATTAATCTATGTTCTATGACTGGTCTGTGGCTGTTTAATGAATTTTTAGTTATGTATATAGGAAAAACTGATGTAGACACTTGTGTGAATATTTATGTCTTTATGTTGGCTATCACATTACTGTTATTACACCTTACTTTCACTTCTTTGGCATTAATTTATCATGCACTGCCCCTGACTTTCTGTGCCAGGCTGTAGCTCCTCTGCTTCTAGTATTGACCTCAACCACCTCTCCCAGATACTGTACTTGAAGATGTTAACCTATTACAATATTTCCATTCTATATCAGTTTTCAGATTCTGCTGAATCCCCCATGTGCTGCCATTATATCAGCTGTGTCTGGTGCTCAGTTTCATCCCATATGCCAGCAGTTTTGCATTCCATTCTTACATGCCTGACTATTGCTGATGTCTTGTCTGCATTTGATTTTGAATTAAAAATTTTCATTTAAGGTCTGGTTACTTCTATTTGTTATCTTTTTTTCTTATACTGCATTTGCTTTGTTTTTATGTTTTTGTGTTCTTTTGGAATTTGTAGTGGTGTTGGCTAGGTTCAGTTAGAAAAGTTAAAAAAGAATTCCTGCTAATTATTGGGAGGAGCTGAGAAATAGAATTCCTCATTTAACTAACAATATTTGGAGGTATCTTTATTGTTCTGGAGTGCTTGTTTGGCTTCCTTGCTGTTCTCTACCTGACTATTACTGATCTCTGGCTGCATTTGATTTTTCCCACCTACCCAGGCAACTGTTGTTGCACTTTTCAGCTTGGAGGCTTTTGAGTTGCCCACCCCTACTATAAATCTGATTTTGGACACTGCTTCTAGTCCCATCTCATCAGCTCATTCTACTGAGTATGGAGAAATAAACTAGGGAGGCTCACACCCTTAGTCTCTTTCTTAAACTTGAATTATGTTCTGTTTCCTTCCTTCCTACTTACTTAAAATGCATTTTATGCAGCTGCTTTTACTGTATCTGTGGTTCTTCTTACTTTATTACTTTATTTTGCTTTTTGATGTTTGCTCTAAAGAGTTCAGTTGCATTTATTCTGCTGAATGTATTACTACTTGTAAGTAGCCCAATTATATTCTAAGTTTTATTATACGCCTTTTAGATTTGATTTAAACACTTGGATTTCAAACTAGTTATCTTACGTAAGGAATGTCCACAGTCTACACTCTTGGGCATGAAAAGTAGATTACATCCTTATAAGATGGGAATTGCTGGTTGATGGCTTATTGTATCTGTCATTCTAAAAGTGTCTTAGTTCTGTTTAAGTTCTTTGGCTTAAGGCCACTTATTCTACATTAAGAAGATTTGTGGTCTACACTCTTGGGAGGAGTAGAGGGTAGCCTTCACTTTCCTGTGCTAGAAATTGCTGGTGAAGGCTTATTGTGGCTGTTATTCTAAGTGCCTTTGTTCTGATTTAAGCACTCGGGCTCCAAACCAGTTATTTTACATCAGGAAAATTTGTGGTCTAAACTCTTGTGGCAGGATAGGATAGCCTACAACCTTCTGAGCTGGGAATTTCTGGGTGAAGGCTTATTGTGTCTGTTATTCTACAATTGTCTTGGTTCTAGTTTGAGCACTTGTGCTGCAAACCAGTTATTTTACATTAGGAAGGTTTGTGGTCTATGCAGTTTACCAGAGCTGCTAGGAGTTTTGCATGCTTAGCCAGATGTCTGGAGTACATCTGAATAGAAATCCAAGGCATCCACTGAAACCTAAAATAAGTATGATTTAAGCCTGCATTGCACTTTGTGAACTTTTTTGAACTGCAGCTTCAATTTTAGTGTTTTTGCTGCTGTGACTGCTTAATTCAGCACTCTGTATCGTTGCTACTTCTGCCTTAAATAGCATGTCTAGATTCAGACTTGCTGAAACTTGATTGCTTGCTTGGTATCACTTGAGCTCTAAAACCAGCCATCATACATTAAGATGGCCTCCCTGCACCCTTGTGGCAGATGTGTGTAGCTCAGGACCCATCTGAGTTGGGAATTGCTAGATTAAAGCTCTGTGGGATTTTCCTATTGGTAGTTTGTTAAAACTGTTAAAATGTACTTGTATTTAAACTTCGATTTGTGATTAGTTTACCAGAGCTGTTTAGAGTTTGTTGTTCTTAGCCAGAGGTCTGGACTGCATTTGAACAGAAATCCAAGGCATTCATTGAAATCTTGTAAACAATATATATAATTTAAGCCTATATTGCACTTTGTGAACTGTATTTTATTCAACTGCTGATTCACTTTATTGCTTTTTGCTGCTGTGACTGCTTCATTCTGCACTTTGTATCATTGCTACTTCTGCCTTAAATAGCATAAGCTGAATTCTGATGTGCACTCTTGGCAACTCAGCTGAGCACTGAGCAGCACTGCCACACTTTGTAATCTCTAATCCTCAATAGAAAAAGTCCCCTTGCTAACCCTAGATAAAAAGCTCATCTAGATAACAGTACTTATGGTTTAACCTGCTACAATGGTTAGTTTTCCAAAATTTCTCCAAGCAACCTGAATAACATGGGCATCCTGAGGCAATGAAGTAATTGCCTCATGTACACTGACAGCCATTTGCTACTACAGTAAACAAATACAGTATATGAAATGTGAAACTGGAATCAATCTTCTCGTGTAACAATAAATATGATGGGATGACCTCTCTAACATAAGCCAGTAATCAAGGAGCCTCAAGCCTCATCACTGACATCAATATGTGATGGTCTCTCTACCCCAGGCCAGTAATCAAGGAGCCTCAATCCTCATCACTGACACTGGTGAGAGACATTCACTAAAACAAGAATGGATTTACACAATATTTTTCAGATGCAGCTCTCTGCATCAAACACAATTTTCCCCATGAGCACACAGGAAACATGCTCCAGACCTGGGACTAGACTATCTACCTCTCCAGATCCCAAATAAGATTAACTTTGGAGCACTGTGTCCCAGTTCTAAGTCGCTGACATACCCACACCTGGGTATTTGATTTTCACACACACACATATACACACACACACACACACACACACACACACACACACACACACACACACACACACACACACACACATGTTCCTGGGAAAGGTTGGCACAGATTTGCTAGCTATAGCCCTTCTGCTCAGACTATAAAGTAACCACACTGCCACCAGTCAACCACTCTAAGGCTCTTGTAAGTGTATCCAATATCCAATTATACTGAGTAAAGCGATACTAATATAAATGATAGAGTGTTACCAAAGCAGCAAAGCATTTTAGAGTGGCCAAGGCATCACTAAAATAAGCAGAAGAACTCTCAAGATGTTAAAAGTATTCTCTAAAAGACCAGTCACAATGAAAGATATAAAAAAATATTAAATAATAAAATAGAAAGCATGAAAATACAAAATATATAAGTATAATAAACACCAGAGTTTCAATCACAGGAGAAATAAAAATCACACAGTTGGACAGATTCAAACAGATGCAGAAAAACACTACCTTACTGATCTCACTGTAGTTCCTGACTGTCTAAAAAATAACGGTTCCCTCACTAACTTAATACAGTGATGCAAGATAGGATGCTCAGATATTTACTTCCACAAGGCAAGGCAATGAGATTCTGACTTACACTGAACAGAACTAATTGAACTGAACTGTCTTAACTGGCATAGATCTTTATATCAGGTTACAAACAAAACAGAACAAATTGCAGTGGGAGTTTCATCATCTCAGTGCTGGTTATGAAATTACATCACTTTTGATCACCTGGCTCTGGAACAATACACAGTCAGAGCTTTGCTAAGCTTTGTTGCAGTATCTGAAAGCTATAGAACAATTTCAAAAACTTCTACTGTTCCTTTCTAGAATTCTTTGTTTAAACATAATAATTTAATCAGTTATAATAACACTGTTGATGCATTTTTAACACAATCATCTGTACAAGTCAGTGTGACAGTCAAATGACACAAAATTATTTACAAAACTCCAGCTAACTATGCTGGTATATGTTACACATGCACTGTCCTATTCTTCCTGGCACAGATGGCAACACTTCATAT